>NC_056754.1:10387500-10687500 GCF_018687715.1 Carya illinoinensis | reverse complement strand
AAAAAGGATAGTAGAATGATATTTTCTTCCATTTTGAGAAATAATTGTAACAAAATAACAAAAGAGCAGGTTTCCTTTGCAGGATAAAAACTAATATTTTCTTCTTCTTTTTTCCTCCAATAATCTTAGGATAATGCAAGCATTGTGAGGGCAAAACTTCGTATTCGAAAATGCAGACATGGTTCTAGGCGTTATGGGGGACCGACTAGGAATGATCCGCCCCCGAAACAACTGGATGCCAGGAAAGTAAATTTTTTTTTTTTTTTTTTCCCTTGCAGATTTGGCCTTTCTCTAACAAGGTTAGAAGGCAGAAACTAACCACCGGCACCCAGGTCCCAAGCACATAGTTCCAGATAAAGAAAGGTTTGGCCGTTTTGGCACGGATGGGAACCCAAATCAAATTACTGGAATTATCTAGCCAGAAGCCAGGATAATAATAATAATAATAATAACAATAACAATAATAATAATAATAATAATAAGATAACAGAAAAAGAAAAAAAAATGTAGCCTGCATAAACATAAACTAAACTAAAAATATGTAGTCTGTGATGCCTCATGAGACCAGGTTTGCTTATTGATTTTATTGGCTAAAAAAGATAGATATTTGATTAATAGTAATACTATTCTTCATCTTGAATTTTATTACTCTTAATCATACTGATTGATATGACACATTTGTTAGCTTTTACTCCTTTTCTTTGATTCCACATGGATTAGAAGTGAATGAGAGCAAATGCATTCTGCTTATATAAGGAGGTTAAGCCTCTTTGATTTAAACATATTAGTTGATAAATTATCTAGTAATTTTTTATTTTAATTAAATTTATCTGTTGACCTATTTGTGCAAAAAAGAAAAACGTAAAAGTTAAAGTTTTGTTAGTGTAGAAGTTTTGTGAGTGTATTTGGGTGAAGAGAAAAATTATATAATTATAACAATTTTTTACATAGTGAATTTTTCTCCTCTGAGTTTGGTATTTTTTCCTGTTTAGGTATTTTCACATAAAATTTTGTTGTTATTATTTATCTAGTTTTCTTATTATTCCTATAAAGAATAGATACTAGGAGGGTGAATTTGGAAGGTCTGAATTCCCATCAAGTGGTATCATAGCTATTAGATTCTTTTTGTAGGGTGAAGTTTTAGTGCGGTAGTGTAGATGCGTATAGTCTAATGAAGTTTTGTCTAGAAGATTGAAAATTTTAAGTATGTCCATTATAATCCTTAATCTTTAATAGGAATTTACTTAGTGAGGTACTATTTATTTTTACGGTACATTCATCAAAGCAATATCAGAAAGTAAGGTTTCAAATCCTATCAGATTTGAGGTGGATAAATTTGATGGAAGAATCAATTTTGACTTGTGGCAAGTACAAGTTAAGGATGTCTTGATTCAATCAAAATTACACAAAGTATTGAAGGGCAAACCAACACCTAAAGTCAGTAGTGATACTAGTGTAACTGGTGAAAAAAGCAGATCTGGAATGAGCAATGAAGATTGAGAGAATCTGGATTTGAGAGCAGCAAATGCAATACGTCTGTACCTGGCCAAGAATGTTTTTGTAAATATGTATGGAATATTTACGACAAATGAATTCTGAGAAAAGTTCGAAAAGTTGTATCAAACGAATGGTATCTCAAATAGGATGTACATGAAAAAGTAGTTTCATACATTGCAAATGAATGAAGGTACAACTATTTTAGATCATTTAAGTGTTGTCAATGGCATTGTCTCTAAGTTGGAATCTATTGAAGTTAAAATTGATGATGAGGATCAAGCCTAGAGACTCATCTGGTCTGTTTTATCTTCCTATGAGCATATAAAATCTATTTTGATACATAGAATGAGAAAATAATTTTTTTAGATATTATCAGTAAACTCTTTTATGAAGAGAGAAGACTAGGTGGTGGAAGAAATTGTCCACCTGAAAACTTAATAATGGTAGCAGCTGAAAATGAGAAGATGAAGAACTCCATGAAGAAGAAAGTAGTTTGCTAGGGGTGTGGATAATCTGGGCACGTTAAGAAAAATTATGCAAGAACTTGAGCAGGTTCTGCAAGTGGCTCTAAGTCAATAAATGAAGATACTAGTAATGATGCTGACAATGTGTTTCTCTCCATAAAAGATGATTTCTTATAAAAAAAAAAAAAAAAGACATGTACATCTTAATGGCATCTTGCTAATTTTTAAAGTTGCCATGATAGATGATGTGTTAATATTAGCCAGTTCACAATTTTGCACATAGACATTGGTTTGGCATTGATACAGGGTGTATGGTGTCAATTTCTATCGATGACTAATGAATTTCTAGGAAAGGTAAACGTGAAAGTTATCCCATAATTTTCAGTAAGGCTGTTTTCGACATGGACTGAAGTAAAATACTTGGAATTGATTTATTTTGAGTGGGTATGCTTTTATAGTGAAACATAATAGCAAAAGTTATGAAAATATTCATTGAAGTGTAACTTGACTGTGGGACCAGTCAAAGTCGTATAGTGGAGATTATTGACTTTTGCTCATTTTCTTTAATCCCACATGGATGGAAAGTGAATGAGAGCAAAGGCCTGGAGCCTATATAAGGAGGTTAAGCCTCCTTGATTTAAACACACAAGTTGATAGTTTATCTAGTAATTTTTTAGTACTTTAGTTAAATTCTTCTATTGACCTTTTTGTGTAAAAAAAAGAAAAATGTGAATATTATAGTTTTGCTAGTGTTGAAGCTTTGTAGGTATATTTGGAATGATGCGAACAATTACATGATTGTAACAATATTTTACATGGTGATTTTTCTCCTATTTAGGAGTTTCCACATAAAATTTTGTTGTTATTATTAATATTTTTTTGTTATTCCTGCAAAGCATAGATTCTAAGAGGGTGAATTTGAGAGGTCTAAATTTTCAACAATATTTTAAGTGTTTCGTAGATCAATTATTTTAATAAAAGACAACTAATAAAGATAGATAGTTGATCAATATGACTGTAGATAACAAAACCTACGATAAAATTTAAGAGAGAGAGAGAGAGAGAGAGAGAGAGATATCTTGTCGATTAAACCTTCAGAAAATATACATAAGGACGAAGACACTCATTCAACTAATATTCACCAAAAAAAATCCAAAATTCTTCTTCGTATTCATCACTACAAGAGCTGTGCAGGAATAGAGGAAGTACTTCGACTTTACTTGGACCAAAAAATGGAATTAGGAATTTTCAAAGGGGCCAAGACGCAAGATGTAACAATATTCCTTCTAATCACCTAGCTTTTTTTCAATATAGGCTGCAAAACTGATGACAAATCTACAAGCTTGGCCCAAGAGGCAAGTTTAAAGGAGTAGCTGTCATGACTCTTGAGGATTTTCCTCAAGGTAGGGAAAAGTTTACAGGAAAGTAGCCCAAAATTTGGACCTAAAAGAAAAAGTGGAACATAAAAGAGCCTTTGACTCTGTAGATAGATATTATATATGTATATTGGGTTAGGAGTTGGGGAGAATTGGAGAAACAAGAAAGCTGCATGTAGGACATACAACTTAGATTATTCACAAGAACACATGCAATTACGAATGGTATTAAGTATGTTCATAGAAAAAACTTGAGATAGCCACTGAAAGAGCCAGAAAGAGCCAAGTATTTATATAGGAAAAGGAAGAGAAAAATGCGAAAACGCTTTTCCAGTATATAATATGGCCCCCCGAGAAAGAACTTTAATAATGAGAGCAACTTTAGCAAAACAAAACAAACGGCGGTACCTGCGAATCACTGTATTCGGCAGTGGTCGCATGCAGATTGGAAGGGTTGAAAATAAACACAAAACCACATACGTACGTACCATTGATGTCCCACTATTATTAATATTCATGTCCTTCCTGTTAATATATAATAAACTGAATAACCAGAACACAATGTGTCGGCCAACCTTGATTTACCTAAAAATGGTATTCATCGTTTTTTTAATAATTATTTTTTCAACATCTTATAAAATTATCTCGAGTAATGAAACACGATAAATAATTTTTTTAATAATTTAATACTACATGAGATGATAAATCTATATATATATAAGAATAATAAATATCGTTACTTTTATTCGCCTTGCTGTTGGTGCAATATTTGCAAAGAAAAATTTAATTACAAGTATAATTGTGCACTAATATGTGCACTAATCTAATGTGATTGGTCAAAAAATAGATTTTATTGAAAATAATATTAATTTAAATTTTAAATATGAAAAAATTAGTATTGATATGCAGATTATATAGCATGTGACTTTACTTAAATGCAACAAAACTCTCTTTGCAAATACCAGCCACGCAACAAAATAGCTTTGGGGTAGAACAAATATTAAGAGCATGCATTGCAAGAGATCTCGTAAAGATGTTTAAGGTGGGTTTGTGTCTGTAAGTTAGGAAAATGATAGTTAAACGATTTTGTAAAAGTCACTTAGATCTATTAATAATCAGAAGAAATAACATTTTGAGAGTATAAGTAGAATATGTATGTAAAAAGAAAATAAATTGGTATATATATTATTACTTTTTATCCATAAATTTAGAGAAGTGTTATAGCTTTAAAGAAATTTAACAAAAATAAATTTATAAATTGATGTAATTTTATATAATACATATGTCATATTATAAAGTTGTTTTATTATAAAATAAATTTAATAAGTCATATAAAAATGATTTGTGAGTTTAATTTTAAGAAATCTATTTGTGAATATTACATTTCTAGTAATTTTATTGGTTTTGTGTGGAAATTCCAAATAACGAAAAGTGGAAAAGGAAAAAAAAAAAAACGTTGTGCATATATATTGTTTGACACGTAAATACCTAATTAAATATGATATTTGGCTATTGACGATAATGCAACTTAATCTTTTCGTTTTTATTGGTATAAATTTGAATAATGAGTCTAATGCGAAGAATAAAAATAATTAAAAATGGGAGTAAGAAAATGTTAGTTTTTAAAAATAAATACATAATCTCTTTATAGGTCATAAACAAGTTTTATAAAAATAAATTTATAGATAATTTAATAAGATAAATTAAATTGTAAAATTATTTAGATCTAATATATTATATAAAAATATGTCAATTTAAAAATTTATTTTTATAAAAAAATTTTATAATAAAAATATTTATCAATTTTAGTATATAATCTTTATCCTTTTAGTTTTTTTTTTTTTTAAGAGAATCTTTATCCTTCTAGTTTTAAGAAGAAGGTAAATATAGCGCATTCAGTCAGACCCACCAAGTGCCACAGTCGCACACCCACACGCACAGAATACGGGTAAAGAGAAGGCTGCACACGGAACGAAGCTTCCCGAGATAAGACGTAGCCTAGTAGCTTCTCGTTCTTTCCTCTCTTTTCGCTCTCCCTCTCTGTCTCTGTCTCTCTCTCTCTCTCTCATTCTATCTTCCTTCGGTTTCATCGTTGCTTCTCTCCCATGCTCCTCTCCTCTCACCATTAAAACCCACCCCTTCGAACTTTCTAGAACTAGATCCTCTCTCTCCATATTCTCAGGCTAAAAACATTCTCTAGTTTCTTTCTCTGTTTCTTTCTTTTTTTTTAGGTTTTAGTTTTGGCTTGTCTAATTAGGTGGCTTTCATATGTCTCTGCCGGTGGAGCAAAACGGTGAGTCCACCAGCAGCGACTCTCAGAGATCTCTACCTACGCCGTTTTTGACCAAAACGTATCAGCTGGTCGACGATCACACCATAAACGATGTTATCTCATGGAACGATGACGGATCCACCTTCATCGTCTGGAACCCGACCGTTTTCGCCAAAGACTTGCTCCCTAAATATTTCAAGCACAACAATTTCTCCAGTTTCGTCCGCCAGCTCAACACTTATGTAATATCTCTCTCTCTCTCTCTCTCTCTCTCTCTCTCTCTCTCTCTCTCTCTCTCTATTTATTATCGATTATAAAGGTTTTTTTTTTTTTCCCAAGTTTTTGACGTTTTATTTTCCTTTTTTCGTAGGGATTTAGAAAAGTAGTTCCCGATCGGTGGGAATTCTCAAACGAATGCTTTCGCCGTGGTGAGAAGCACCTTCTGCGCGAAATTCAGCGCCGAAAGATTACATCACCTGCCGTCGCAGCTCCGGCGCCGTTGACGATAGCTGCAGTTCTGACCGCGAAGCCGTTAACATCGCCGTCAAATTCCGGAGAAGATCAAGTGATGTCCACTAACTCCTCCTCAACAACGGCACCGGCCGATCTCATAGACGAGAACGAGAGGCTGAGGAAAGAGAACTTGCAGCTGAGCAAAGAGTTGGCGGGAGTGAAATCGCTCTGCAACAATATCTTCTCTCTGATGTCGAACTTCGCGAATAATAACCCATCAGAGAGTGCCGAAAAACAGCTCGATTTGCTGCCGGCTAAACGTTTCGCCGGCGAGGGGGTTACGGACGCTGAGACGAGCGCAAGGCTTTTCGGCGTGGCGATCGGTGGGAAGAGAGCGAGGGAAAGCGACGGTGTTGCGGCTGAGCGCGAGACGGAGTTGAGGCTTCAGCAGCCTGGAGCCGGGGTGGCGAAACCAGAACCGGTTGATTGTCAGAACGATGTTGATGATCGAAAGTCAACCTGGATGAACCACTGCCACTGGGATAATCGTAACAATCAGAGCGTGTGTAATTGATTAGTTGTTGGCGGAGGTTGGGAGTTGTTAGATTGGATTAGCGGTGAAGCACTGGATCCGAGTCTCTACGGAACAGGCATGTGACGAAATGGATCACGTGCGTTGTCAACCCAATGGGACCCATTTCAAGAAGTTTCTTAGAACTTTTCTGCTCCACTCTTTTAAGATTTTGTTTTTTGCACCCCCCCCCCCCCCCTTTTTTTAATTTAAAATGGAAATAATGCCTTAATTTATCCCCTGTTATTTTAGACTTTTTAGTTGTTGCTCCGAAAGTCCAACTCATTATCTATTTTTTGTGTGTTCTTCTACAAATACACGTTGTTGTACTCATGATAAGCGGTTTTTAATTAAATATTTGACATAATTAATTGTAAAACATATATTATATTATTTTTTGTATTTTTAGGAATTCTGTAGCCTTATTTAAATAATAAAAATATTTCATTTTATTTTATTATTATAATTTTTTTAAATTTTCATATAAAATATGATGAATAATTTAAAATTTTAAAATAATAATAATATTAAAAAATAAAAATTTAACAATATTTTTATTCAAATTTTAATTTTAATTTAAAATTATTTTATTTCACTATCCAAATTCTACCTAAATCTTGAAGAAAATATATATTGTATTATCCAAGAAAGAATAGAAATTAGTCCTGAGCTTGCTATGTTAAGTAAAATTAGTTTTACATGTGGTTCATATAATTGTTATCTATTTAATGTTTTTTTTTAGTGTATGGTTTTATTATTAATTAAATTGTGGCAATTGGGTTACTTGGAGGTATTTATCAAGTTGTAGAAAAAAGAATTAGAATTAAAGTAATATGTTATGCAATTTTAAAGGAATGATAAAATCTTTATAAGTTCCTAATATGTTGTTAAAAAATTTCATTATCAATATTTATTTTTAATAATAAGACAATTATAAATAGTAAATAAGAAAATATTCTAGTTATATAGAAATTATACAAAATAATTTTATAAACTGACGTGAATTTGACTCTTCAAATAACAGTACGACTCTTAAAATAATGAAGGTAAAGTTTATTTCGTTTTGTAATAAAATGATGTTATGTAAGGCCTTATAAACGTTGTTATTTCATGGGATGGTAAACAACTAAAAAAATATTAACTTTTAAAAATTTATCCATCAACCATTTATGTCGTTGAAATAATAATTAAATATAAGAAATAATATAATTTTTTTTAGAAAAAAAAATACTCACAATAGTTTATATGGTATGTTAAATTATAAAAGTATGCAAAATTATGTGAATAACTGTTTCTCTTTTTTATACGACAGCGTTAGCGACAGCTTTGGTCCATCACGTTGAAAACGTTGGTAGCTTGTTGGTTGTATAGTTTCAATAGGAGTGGATTTCGTTGATGCAGCTGGAAAAAAGACTGCATCTGTTACTCCGAAGGTAGTCATAGAATAAAAGTCTAATTAGTCGACTGTGATTTACCTTTTGGTTTTGTCAAAGGAAAAACAAAAAGAAAAAGGAAAAAAAGGAAGGTTGGTCCCCGCCATGCAAATTGCAATTGCAACATGAAAGCTAACTTTCGGATTGCTCGCTGACATACATACATGCATAGTACTGTTGCAGGTGCAGAGTCTTTTCTTACTTAATTTGCATTCATTTCCGGATGTATTACGTCAGTTCCATAAAAGGATAACTTATTTTCTTGCCTTGTTTCCTTTCTTCCTTTAGAAACAAGGAAAACAATTGAAATTTGAGTTGTTGTATATTTATTGCAACAGCCTTTGTTGAATCCATTGTTTTTTCTTTATATCAGGATGTTTAGATTTCAAAAGTTGGTTAGAAGAAACTCTCTCTCTTTTATCACTTGCAAAAGAAGAAGGCCATCATTTTACCTTTTAGCTTTTACATTCCTCTCACTGAAACATTTTACCTAATTTTACATCTTTCTTTTCAATAATCAAAATTTTCATCGCATTTGTCTCTCCAAAATGAAGATCATTTTTAGCGTTAATTTCTCGTTTTTTATTCAAAGTAAATAATTAAAAGGAAATCTCTTACAGTTTTCATTCTAAGCACTGTTTACAATGCGAAGAGATAAGCACAAATATATGAATCTCGTAGTATTAAATTAGCATGCAGACATTGTTGAACTTAACATTAACTATTGTGGAATCCATAGAATGTATTTATCACTCATAGAATTATAAAAAGAAAAATGGGTCAGAAAATTAATAACCAAACACTACATTTGAGAGAGGGACAGGGATGCTCAGCTCTGAATTACGAACATGGGATAAAGGCTTTCTCATGCAGGGCTGAAAGGTATTAATGGACCTGGCCCCTATTACTATTAGTTCAACCAATGCAGCCTGATATCTAAACCAGCACCTTCGACTGCATAGACTACACATATATAGACATGTATAGATAGACAGGTAGATAGAGAATAACATCAATTTGTATGACTTTTTAAACCTGTGCAGGTCTAAACCAATCCATCGAGGTGCAGTAGAGAATTAAATCGATCGGTGATGAGAGAGCAAACATGGAGACTTGAATGAATCACGTTATTGCCTAGCTTATCCCAATCCATCGAGGAGATGGTGGTTAGGAATGTGGAAGAACAAGTCAACATGACCAGTTTAACTGAAAATACAAAAGCTTAAAACTTCTGCAACAAACCTCTTATCTGTAAAATCTATTAGTTAGGCTTGTAATCTATTTTTGAATTCAAATCAAATGATGTATAGGCTACTGAGTTAAAAGTTGTTATTATGTAACAGAGCTAGTTGATCTGAACTCTTTTGAAATACTTTTGTAATTCACAAATGATCAAGAGTTTTCCAAAACAGAGCATTATTCTATAGGGTATCAATAAGCCCGAAAAAAACCAACGTCTTATCCTCCTCTTTTTTTTTCTTTTTTCTTTTTTTTTTTTTCTCTTGACATCTGATAGCCTCCTCTCCCCCTATTCCCTCTCTCTCAAATTTCCCTCTTGCCCTCAGTATCAAACTCAACCACTCCAATTTTCTTGTGAGGAAAGCTTAGGCCCTCCCATATTTCCATGGTCAAGCTGTCTTTGGCTATCTCGATGGCACCATTCAACCCCATCCACAAGAGATCGATGCCCCTCATCCCACCACAGGTGCCCTTACTAACATACCCAATCCTCAATATGACTATTGGCTTCGTTAGGATTCTTTAATCCTTGCCACCATCAATACTTCTTTTGCTGAGGATGTTCTCTCTCAAGTCATGTCCTATACCACCTCTCGTGATGTATGGCTTGCCCTTGAACGAAAATTTTCCTCCATTTCCTGTGCTAAAGCCGTTCAACTTCGTACTCAGCTTGCCACTGCACGTAAAGGAGCTATGACTGCCAAGGATTATTTTCTTTCCATCAAACGCATGGCTAATGAACTTGCGCTTGCTGGACAACTTGTCAAGTCTGATGAAATTCTCACTTATGTTCTTGCTGATCTTGGTCCAGAGTATGACTCCTTGGCCTCTACCATTACCTCTCTTTCTGATGCTGTCACCTCGGAAGAGCTTTATTCCCTTCTTCTAGTTGCTTAGTCAAGGATCAATCAGCATCATGACACCATTCAGGTGTTATGAGTGGAGACAAAACGGTGAACAATGAGTCATGCACCGTTTCTTTCCTTAGCATATTAGGCACTGTGCGTGTCTGCAGCAAGTGACACCTTAGACTCTTGCATAAATCACTGCACCGAAAAAAATTGTAGGCGGCTTTCTCCTATAAATAGGAGAGAGCTCAATTGTGTGTCTGCGAACAGAGTGCAGCAGAGAGAAAACAGAGAGTGCTGCGTGTGTGCAGATAAAGTGTGGGAGAGTTTACAAGAGAGAAAGAAAGTGGGTGAGAAGAGAGAGTTTTTTGAAAAAATTATTTCATAGTGAAATTACAGTAGCTGTGGACGTAGGCAATTGCCGAACCACGTTAAATTTCGTCTCTCCTTTATTTATAATCATCTCTATGTCAGAACAGCTCCCAACAACTGGTATCAGAGCTCTGGTTCGAGCTGTCTGAAAATTCAAGTTGTTCAAAATCAATTTTTGACAACTCCACAGTGTTCCTCACGTGGAGACGAATCCGTTGCCGCAAACGGAATCGAAAACGAAGGTCGTACAAGCCTACACGCGCCCCTAGAAGATCGGCGCATGCATCTGCTGCAACCCACACGCCCCCACGCGCTCCAAAGGTTGAAGACGCGTGATCCACACGCGCCCACCCAGCCTCACGCGCTCCAGAGGTTGAAGATGTGTGACGGACACGCGCCCTACAGAGGTTCGGCGCGTGTGTCACACATGCCTCACTCTCTCCCACGCGCACACAGTGCTAGCGCGTGTAATACAAGCGCCCACGCGCCGCCCACTCGCACTGTGCAGCTCGTGTATCCCACGCGCCAGACAGATCAGAACTGTCCGTTTTTCAGATTTGTTTTGTGCTAGATCTAAACCATTCGGTGTCCGATTTCAACGATCAAATAGTGCTTTCCAACTATTTGGATCATTCCGGACTCATCCGTACGGTCGAAATTTTGAGATTCGGCATTAGTACATTAGATCTGAACCATCCACGTGTTGCAGATCATTTTGGGCTAGATCACGCCAGTTAGAGTTCTATCGCGACGATCAAATAGTGCTGACAAACTATTTGGATCATTCCGGA
The DNA here is from genome assembly GCF_018687715.1 of Carya illinoinensis. Classification (NCBI taxonomy): domain Eukaryota; kingdom Viridiplantae; phylum Streptophyta; class Magnoliopsida; order Fagales; family Juglandaceae; genus Carya; species Carya illinoinensis. The sequence goes on along the minus strand of NC_056754.1, from coordinate 10,676,184 downwards.
CTCGTTTCCAGCTAATTCGAGTCTTTCGGACGTAACGGTGATCTTTGTTTGTTTAAATTTGAACTTATTTGTAAAGTTATGGCTGGAGAAGAAGCTAAAGGTGTTGGTATCGAGAAATTTGATGGTAAAGACTTTGCCTACTGGAGAATGCAGATAGAGGATTATCTCTATAGGAAGAAACTACATCTTCCACTCCTAGGAAGAAAGCCAGATGACATGAGTAATGAAGATTGACGTTTCCTTGATAGACAAGTGTTGGGAGTCATTCGACTAACACTGTCAAGATCAGTTGCACACAATGTGGGAAAGGAAAAGACCACAGCGGATTTGATGAAAGCTCTATCAGACATGTACGAGCAGCCATCAGCCAATAACAAAGTGCATTTAATGTACAAACTATTCTACTTGAGAATGGCAGAAGGAACTCCAGTTATTCTGCATCTGAATGAGTTCAATACCATCATCAATCAATTAGCTTCAGTGGGGATTGAATTTGATGATAAAGTACGTGCACTAATTGCTCTAGCTCAATTGCCAAAAAGCTGGGAGGCCATGAGAACAGCTGTTAGTAATTCTTATGGCAAAACAAAGATGAAGTATCAAGATATCTGGGACTATATTCTTACTGAGGAAGTTCGCAAAAGAGATACAGGAGAAGCATCAACTTCCAGTTCTGCCTTAAACCTCGAGACGAGAGATAGAGGAGCTAGTAGAAGTTCAAATCGGGGAAGATCGTAGTCCCGAAGAGGCAGAAGTAAATCTAGATCCGGAAAACAAGTACAGTGCTGGAATTGTGGCAAGATTGGCCACTTCAAAAATAATTGCAAGGAAGCAAAGAAGAAGAATGAGCATGACTCTGCTAATGCCACAACAGAAGATCTCCGAGATGCCTTACTCCTTTCAGTCGACAACCAAATTGAATCTTGGGTGTTAGATTCAGGAGCTTCATTCCACACTACGGCACACCGAGAAATCATGCAGAATTATGTCACTGGTGATTTCGGGAAGGTGTACTTAGCAGATGGTGAAGCGTTGGAAATCGAAGGCATGGGAGATGTACCAATCAATCTGTCCAATGGAAGTGCATGGTTGCTACAGAAGGTGCGACATGTTCCTAAGCTCATGAGGAACCTGATTTTTGTAGGACAACTTGATGCTGATGGGCATTCGGTACTATTTACCGGTGGCACGTGTAAGATAACAAAAGGAGCTATGGTAGTAGCTCGAGGCACAAAAACAGGTACTCTATATATGACTTCAAGTATTAAAGATACTGTTGCAATTGCTGATGCAAATGAGTGAGAAAGGCTTGGTCACATGAGTGAGAAAGGAATGAAAGTACTATTATCCAAGGGGAAGTTACCAAAGTTGGAATCAACTGATTTCGACATGTGTGAAGGTTGCATTTTTGGGAAGCAGAAAAAAGTTAGTTTCTTGAAAAATGGTAGAACTCCAAAATCTACAAAGTTGGAGTTGGTGCACACAGATTTGTGGGGGCCATCCCCAGTCTCTTTTCTTGGAGGATCGCGGTACTATGTTTCATTTATTGATGACTTAAGCAGGAAAGTATGGGTTTATTTTTTGAAAAATAAATCTGACACATTTGATACTTTCAAGAAGTGGAGAGCCATGGTTGAAAATGAAACAGGTTTGAAGTTAAAATGTCTGAGATCAGACAATGGCGGAGAGTACATTGACGGAGGGTTCAAAGAATTCTGTGCTGCAAATGGGATTAGATTTCAGAAGACTATTCTCGGGACACCGCAGCAGAATGGCATAGCTGAACGCATGAACAGAACTCTCAATGAACGTGTCAGAAGCATGAGGCTGAATTCAGGATTGCCTGAATGTTTTTGGGCTGATGCAGTTAACACTGCAGCCTATTTGATTAATTGGTGACCTTCAGTTCCCTTAAAGTTCGATCTACCAGAGGAAGTCTGGAGCGGAAAGAAGGTAAATCTTTCCCATTTGAAAGTTTTTGACTGTTTATCATATGTTCACATAGATTCTACTGATCGTAACAAGTTAGAAGCCAAATTTAGAAAATATTTTTTCATCGGTTATGGTGATGAAGAATTTGGCTATCGATTTTGGGATGATAAAAATCGCAAAATCATCAGAAGTAGAAATGTGATATTTAATGAGCAGATTCTGTACAAAGCTAAGTCACAAGCTGAACCTGAGGAACAGCCAAAGAAACCTGAGGTTGTTGATTTTGATGTTACTCGAGTCAACACTGATCAGAACGAGGATCAAGAAAATGATGATACACAGATCGAACAACGTACACCACTCACTGTTATTCGAAGATCTTCAAGGACAATCAGGCCACCACAGCGGTTCTCACCATCTTTACACTACATCTTGCTAACAGATAGTGGTGAACCGGAAAGTTATGATGAACCTCTACGAATAGAAGATTCAATCAAGTAGGAGAAAGCCATGCAAGATGAGATGGAGTCACTGATGTCAAATCAGACATGAGAGCTAACTAAGCTTCCAAAATACAAGAAGGCTTTGCACAATAAATGGGTGTACAGAATTAAGGAAGAGCACAATGGTAGCAAGCGTTACAAAGCCAGAATGGTCGTGAAGGGGTTTCAACAAAAGGAAGGTGTAACTACATAGACATTTTCTCTCCAGTTGTAAAATTGACAACGATCAGGCTAGTGTTGGCAATTGTGGCTGCAGAGAATCTACATCTTGAGCAGTTAGATGTGAAGACTGCATTCCTTCATGGTGATTTGGAGGAAGACATCTATATACACCAGCCATAAGGATTCTCAGTGAAGGGACAAGAGAATCTAGTTTGCAAACTGAAGAAGAGCTTGTATGGCCTAAAACAAGCTCCACGACAATGATACCGGAAGTTTGACAACTTTATGTGCAGTAATGGATTTACAAAACTGCAGGCTGACCATTGTTGCTATATGAAGAACTTTGACAACTCTTATATTATCCTATTGTTGTATGTGGATGATATGCTCGTTGCAGGGTCAAGCATCGAGGAGATCAATAAACTGAAGAAGCAGTTATCAAAGCGGTTTGAGATGAAGGATTTGGATGCTGCAAAACAAATCCTTGGTATGAGAATTATTAGAGACAGGTCTAATGATATTCTCAAGCTCTCGCAGGAGGAGTATGTAAAGAAGGTGCTCAGAAGGTTTAATATGGACAAGGCAAAACCAGTGAGCACACCCTTAGCTAGTCACTTTCGACTAACTAAGGATCAGTCACCAAAGACGGAGGAAGAGCAAGAATGCATGAACAGAATACCCTATGCATTTGCTATTGGTAGTCTTATGTACGCCATGGTCTGTACAAGGCCAGATATTGCACAAGCAGTGGGAGTTGTAAGTAGATACATGAGTAATCCAGGAAAGCAGCATTGGGAAGCAGTCAAGTGGATTTTAAGATATCTACAAGACTCTTCAGATACGTCACTATACTTTACAAAAGCAGGTTTAAAACTACAAGGATATGTAGATGCTGATTTAGCAGGTGACATTGACAGCAGAAAAAGTACTACTGGATTTGTGTATACGCTGGGTGGTACAGCTGTATCATGGGCTTCTAAGTTACAGAAGATTGTTGCTCTCTCAACTACAGAAGTGGAATACGTTGCTATAACTGAAGCAGAAAAGGAAATGGTTTGGTTGCAGTCATTCTTGGAGGAATTGGGAAAGAAGAATGAAAAAGGTATTCTGCACAGTGATAGTCAGAGTGCTATTTTTCTTGCAAAGAATCCAGCCTTTCATTCCAGAACAAAACACATACAGTTGCGATACCATTTTATCCGATCTCTTCTCGATAGTGGACAGCTGATACTTGAGAAGATTCGAGGAACAGAGAACCCAGCAGACATGTTCACAAAAGTAGTTATTACTGACAAACTGAAGCTGTGTGTAGCTTCAGTTGGTCTTCGTACTTAAAGGCATGACTTGAAGTTGCTGTAATGGTCGCTATGAAGATATGTAGACTCATTTGTCTTCAAGTGGGAGATTGTTATTAGTGGAGACAAAACGGTGAACAGTGAGTCATGCACCGTTTCTTTCCTTAGCATATTAGGCGCCACTTGCAGATATGCACAGTGTCTGCAGCAAGTGACGCCTCAGACTCTTGCATAAATCACTGCACCGAAAAAAAATTGTAGGCGGCTTTCTCCTATAAATAGGAGAGAGCTCGGTTGTGTGTGTGCGGACAGAGTGCAGCAGAGAGAAAACAGAGAGTGCTGCGTGTGTGCAGACAAAGTGTGGGAGAGTTTACAAGAGAGAAAGAGAGTGGGTGAGAAGAGAGAGTTTTTTGAAAAAATTATTTCATAGTGAAATTACAGCAGCTGTGGACGTAGGCAATTGCCGAACCACGTTAAATTTCGTCTCTCCTTTATTTATAATCATCTCTGTGTCAGAACAGCTCCCAACATCAGGTTGCTGCGTCAGTCAATATGGCCACAAAACAACCTCATCTTTTCCAATCTTGCCCTGGTAACACCTATCCACTCTCTAACCGAGGTCGTGGTAGTAGCTATCATGGCAAAGGTCAAGGTGGCAGCTCTACCAACCGTGATCAGGGTGCACATAACTCTCTCATTTGTCAGGTATGCCTCAAACCGGGTCATCATGCGCTTAAGTGCTATCATTGTTTTGATTTCTCTTACCAGGATCAGTCCCAAAATCGACCACCTTAAGCTTTTTTTGCTGCCCAACATCAACATGATGATCATGAGTGGCATCCCGACACAGGAGCCACCCATCATCTAACAAATGATATGAACAACATCCATCTTCGAGATGAGGACTATGATGGCCACGATCATATTCAAGTGGCAAATGCTACAGCTTTGAAAATTTCTCGAAGTGGTACTTCCATTATATCTTCCTCATCCAAATCCTTTGTTCTTAACTAAATACTTCTCGTTCCTGATATTCAAAAGAATCTTCTTTCAGTTCACCGTTTTTGTCAAGATAATAACGTTTTTTTTGAGTTTCATGCCTCTTTCTTTCTTGTGAAGGACTACTTGGGGAACGTCCTGCATGGAGGACCACTTCGTAACGACCTTACAATTTTTTAGTGTCGCTTGCTCATCTTCAATCGCAAGCTCTTTCTAGTATTCAAGTCTCTGCCCCTATGTGGCATTGGCGCCTTGGCCATGCTTCATTTCCTGTTATTAATAAGGCAATTTCCCTTCCCATTATCAATAATAAGAGCTCTATTTGTTCTCATTGTCAAATGGCCAAAAGCCATGCTTTGCCTTTTCCCAATTCGCATATTTCTATTTCGAAACCATTAGAATTATTATATTTGGATGTTTGGGGGCCAGCACCTATATTATCTACTACAGGTGCACGTTATTACATAAGTTTTTTAGATGATTCGACCAAATTTTTATGGCTTTTCCCATTAAAACTCAATTTATGGCTGCAGTCGAACGTCAATTTAATACTAAAATTAAAGCCATCCAAACCAACTGGGGTGGTGAATATCGCAACTTAAATCAATTTCTACAAACTCAAGAAATTACTCACCGAATAACATGTCCTTATACGCATCAACAAGTTGGCGCTATTGAAAGGTGTCATCGCCAAAGTGTGGAGGTTGGACTTGCCTTACTTGCTCATTCTCATTTACTAAATATTTTTTGGGAAGATGCCTTCTTAACTGTTGTTTATATAATTAATCGTTTACCTACTCCTATTTTACAGAAAAAATCACCTTATGAAATGGTCAATCACTCTAAACCCAATTTCAATTTTTTACGTGTATTTGGATGTGCTTGTTGGCCCCACTTACGCCCATATAATAAACATAAAATGGATTTTCAATCCAAAAATTGTATCTTCATCAGCTATAGCATTGGCCATCGGGGGTATAAATGCTTAGATGTCTCCACTGGCAAAATATATGTTTCTCGTCATGTTGTATTAGATGAGTCTCTCTTTCCCTATCAACCACCACAACCTGTTGTTCCTACCACTCATGAAACTCCTGTCATTCTACCTACAAACCTCTAATTATTATATGCTTGTTCAAGTCCTTCTACAGGTCCTAATTTTCAAACCGAAGCACCACTTCCATGGAATATGCCGGCACCACCAGAACCTCAATTTGATCATGATGGTTCTACAGAGACTTTTGTTCGAGACCTCACTCTGTTCAGCATGCAGATGAACCACCACCTCCTTTTTTAGTTCCTATTCCTCCACCACAAACTCAGAATACCCACCCTATGACTACTTGTAGCAAAAATAATATCCACAAACCCAAACTACCTTCAGATTCTCACATCAGGTACCCTCTTCCAAAAGCTTTTATGGCCCCCATCACAAACAATGAAGCTGAACCAATGTATTATTCGAAGGCAATTAAATATCCCAATTGGAGAGCAGCTATGAACAAGGAGTTCGATACCTTATTGCGAAATGGTACTTGGACTGTAGTTCCTTCTCCTCCTAATGCTAATATTGTTGGTTCCAAGTGGGTGTACCGAATTAAAAGAAAAGCTGATGGAGGTGTTGAATGTTTCAAACCTCGGCTCGTCGCTAAAGGTTTTCATCAACAGGAAGGTGTTGATTTTTCAGATCCAGTCCTGTTGTAAAACCTACAACAATCCGCATGGTTTTATCACTTGCTATATTATGTGGTTGGCATCTTCGTCAAATAGATGTCCAAAATGCCTTTTTACATGGCTTTTTGCATAAGGATGTTTATATGACACAACCCCCCAGTTTTCTTCATCCTCAATACCCACAACATGTGTGTAAACTTCATAAATCTATATATGGCCTTCGTCAAGCACCACGGGCATGGTTCTCTCACTTAATTGACAAATTGCAGGCCATTGGTTTTAAAGGATGTCAAGCATATCACTCTCTTTATGTTTATAAGCATGGTTTTATTCTTCTTTATTTTCTAAGATATGTCGATGACATTATATTAGCAGGTGCTAATCTAAATTTCATTAATCATGTGATAATCCTATTGCAAACTGATTTTCCAATAAAAAATCTTGGTGAACTCAGTTTCTTTCTCGGAGTAGAAGCTATTCGAAGTGATAAAGGCCTTTATCTATCTCAACGTTATTACATACTTGATCTTATTCTTTGAAGCAAGATGGACAAGTCCAAACCTTGTGTTACCCCTATGTCCACGTCCCATATTTTGAACAAATCAGATGGTGCCTTCTTTCATGATCCACATTTGTATAGAAGTATTGTGGGAGGACTTCAATATCTTTCTTTCACCAGGCCAGAGCTTGCATTTGCTATTCACAAAGTTAGTAAATATATGCATGATCCAAAAGGACCTCATTGGGCGACAGTAAAAAGGATCTTGCGATATTTAAAAGAAACTATCTCCCATGCCTTTTTAATTCAACTTGATCACCTTCTTTAACTTCAGACTTTTAGTGATGCAGATTGGGTATCGGATCAGGATGATAGAAGATCAATTGGTGCTTATTATGTATATCTTGGCAAAAACTTAATTTCATGGAGTTGTTAGCAGTAACCAACTGTTGCGCGTAGCAGCACTGAAGTGGAATATAAAGCCTTAGCAAATGCTGTTGCCGAAATTCAATGGATCAAAACTTTACTTTCAGATCTTCATTTTTCGGCTATACACCCTCCAATTCTTTGGTGTGACAACATTGGAGCCACTTATCTCACAAGTAATCCTCTATTCCATGCACGTACGAAACATATTGAAATAGATTTTCATTATGTCCGTGATCAAGTTCTCAGTGGTCAACTAAATGTTCGGCTCATCTCCACCAAAGATCAATATGCAGATGCTCTTACAAAGCCCTTGACTTCTTAGCATTTTCTACTCTTGCGTGACAATCTTAGGGTCCACTCTTTACCTCTTCGATTGTGGGGGCGTGTGGAAGAATAAGTCAACATGACCAGTTCAACTGAAAATTCAAAAGTTTAAAACTTCTGCAACAAACCTCTTATTTGCAAAATCTATTAGTTACGCATGTAATCTATTTTTGAATTCAAATCAGATGATGTATAGGCTATTGAGTTAAAAGTTGTTATTCTATAACAGAACTAATTGATCTTAACTCTTTTTAAATACTTTGTAATTCACAAATGAATTATCAAGAGTTTTCCAAAACAGAGCATTATTCTACAAGGAATAAAATATCACAAATACCAATCTTTTAGGGAAAGGAAAAATTGCTTCATATGCCAAAACTTGGCAAGAATTTCATATTCTAAGAATAAAACAGGTGTTTTTGTGTCTACATTCTGATATTTGTTATTGTTCATGAACACAGGCAAAAGTTGAGGGAATTCTGATCGGGCAAAAAAAGTAGGCCACGTCCACTCCTACTTCTAACGTGTACTAAATTTTGATTTTGGTTTTACTCCAAACCTCCCCTGCCTTTGAACTTAATCTCAGTAAAGCTTATTAATTATTGTAAAATCTGCATAATTTATCAATGAAAATGCAATGAAGAAGATAACAATGGTTAAGACACTAATAAACAAAAGATTTTCCAAAAAAAAAAAAAAATTAAAATAATAGTCGCGGACTGTCTTTGTCCATGGTCTTCATGACCTCCATTGTAAATACGAGCAATCCTCCAAGACTCTCAAAGGGTCACCTTTGAAAGAAAAAGCTTTAAATACGTGCTTACTTGACAAGCACAATGCAGGCTTGAGCTTCCAATCGCTTCGATAACTTTCAGGCTATGGATATTTTCAGGCATCGGCACCATGGCTGGCAGCAAGAAACATAATTTTATCATTTTGAAGACCATGCTTGAGTCCCTGTCATAAGGTGCTCTAATGGTACAGTAATAGGCACGTGTGCAGGGTGGGCCTGGGGTTAAAAGGAAAGATTCATACATGGGGTCGTAATCGTTTGCCGAAATAACAAAACAAAAACAGAACCGCGGATGCACATCAATGGGCCCTAGCATAACTCAACTTCCATGCTCATTTTGTGCTGCAAACGTGACAAGCAATTATTAACACTGAATAAATACGTAAACCTTTTTACATGAGATATCATTTAATTCGCAATCATGTTTGAAACACTAAATTGCAAATAGGTTACTAAACTGAAAATCTCCCAAATCAAGATCCTAACTTCCCCTGATAGGTTGATAGTATTATTGTGAGAAAGAACTCTATATCTACTCCTCTTTGATCGCTTTCAGCAACTTCAGTACTTGAAGCATGGTAGGCCTATTAGCAGGAATGTCAGACAAGCATATACAAGCAATCTGCAGCATCTGAAGCATCTTCTGCTTTGAATCAGCATTGAGAACTGTAGGATCGAGAACATCAACAGCCTGCCTCCTATTGATCTTCTGAAACACCCAACCAACCAGATTCCCGCCTTCAATCTCTTTAAAATCAGGTCCAGTAGGCTCTTTCCCGGTCACCAGTTCAAGTAAAATAACACCGAAACTGTAAACATCTCCCCTTGAGGTGGACCTTCCACTCTGCCCATACTCCGGAGGAATATAGCCAAATGTTCCCGCAATATCAGTGCTAACATGAGTCTCACAAGCACTGATTAATCTTGCCAGCCCAAAGTCCGCAACCTTTGGTTCAAAGTCTTCATTGAGTAAGATGTTGCTGGCTTTAATATCTCTGTGAATTATGTGGGGGACGAACCCATGATGAAGAAAAGCAAGCCCACGTGCAGCACCAGTTGCAATCTTGATGCGTTTATCCCAGTCAAGGACTTCAAGGGCCCCTGTTCGATTTCTCAGCCAGAGATCCAAGCTCCCATTGACCATATACTCATACACAAGGAGCTTCTCCTCACCGAAGGAGCAGTACCCAAGCAATGGGACGAGATTTTGGTGCTTAACCTTCCCCAAAGTTTCCATTTCAGCCATAAATTCTCGATGACCCTGTGTTTTAGCTTCGCTCAGCTTCTTAACTGCAACTGTTTTTCCATTTGGCAAGGTTGCTTTGTATACAGTTCCGAAACCTCCATCTCCAATTATGTTTGTCTTGCAGAAATTGTTAGTGGCTTCAAGAACATCAACCAAGGTTAGTTTCAGAAGAGGCTGCTCAAACATGGCTACATTGATGCTCAAAGGTTCCTTCGATCTGCTGCTGCTTAAGAAATAAAGATTTTGATCTTCAAAACTATTTAGTTTGCTTTCCTCTATCTCCTCAGGATCATTCCGCCTGCAGTTCCCAGTAGTCCATCTCCGTAGAGCAAAAGCTACAGTAAGAATGATAAGTGAAACCGCTACGACAATCCCAGCAAGTCCCCAAGCATTTAACGGTGATGATTTCTCAAAGCTTCTAATCTGGCAGTCTAAACCCGTAATTTTCCCACACAGATTTTTGTTCCCGGCAAGTGAAATTCTTGATAGGTTCAGGCAAATCCCACTTCTGGGTATAGGCCCCTCCAATCTATTTTCATCTAAATTCAGGAAAAACAGGTTGATCAGGCCGCAGATTTTCTCTGGTATATGTCCAGAAAGCCTATTCCTTGAAAGATCAAAATACTCGAGCTGCATCAGGTTCCCAAGGTCAGGCGGAATATCTCCAGCAAACAAATTTCCATGAAGATCCAAATGTGTCAAGTAGGACAAATTGCCCAAAGATCGTGGCAACTCCCCACCAAAGAAGTTATCACTCAAATTCATACTTTCAATCTTCCAGGACATGGAAATGGAGAAGAGCTCATCGAGCTGACCAGAAAGCCGGTTCTTCTGAACATAAAGACCCACAAGGTTCAGCATGCTTGATAAAGATGCAGGAAGCACACCATCGAGCTTGTTAGAGCTCAAATCTAAGTGGGTCAGCTCTTTTAAGCTCCCCAAACTCATTGGAAGTGAACCAGATAACTTATTACCAGTCAAATTTAGCTTAACCAAACTACTCAAACGACCTAAGCTTCCAGGGATTGTGCCTGTGAGCTCGTTATTTCCAAGATACAATCCTTGAAGCTTGAGGGAATTGCCAAACTCTGGTGGAATAGAGCCAGTTAGCAAATTCCCTGACAAATCCAAGGTTGTAAGATTTGTTAAGCAAGAGAGGGAGCCCGGAATTCCTCCAGAAAGCATGTTGTTACTCATTAAAAGATCCACCACCACCACACAGCTCCCCAGTTCTTCAGGTATTGGACCAGACAACTGATTGAAGGACAGATCAAACACACCATGGTGTTGAACAAAACTCAAATCAGGCATTGTGGCCCGATGAAAATACAATGATGGCTTTGAAGGAATGGACCCAGATAGATTATTATGAGAAAGGACTAGGCATTGTAATTGAGCCAGGCCGGCTAGTTGCTCCGGAATAAAGCCATAGAGAAGGTTGTTTCCAAGGTCCAATGTGGTGAGTGCGTTGCAGTCTCCAAGCTCCGTTGGAATAATCCCTTCCAGAAGATTCGAATTTAAATTTAGAACAGAAAGGGCTGTGAGATTTCCAATCGCCTTTGGAATATTGCCTGTCAACTGATTATTACTAAGAACAAGCCTTTGCAAAGCATCTGCATTGCCAATCTCCATAGGAAGAGAACCCATTAGCAGATTATTCCCAGCAGAGAATTCCATCAAACTCATCGAATCCCATAGACTCGCAGGTATTGTACCCGTAAAGTTATTTGAGTCAAGGTCGAGCACCATCAGCGGAAGCTCAGAAAGGTACGCTGGTATCGTACCAACGATCTGATTATTCGCCAAAACCAACTGGGTAAGATTCCTGCACTTTAGAAACGTGTTCTGAATCGTCCCGGACAGGAAATTACTATCAAGATCAATCTCCGCAAGAGACGCGGCATTGCACAACTCCTCTGGTATGGAACCCGTCAAAAAGTTATTACTCAAACTAAGGTGGCTAAGCAGAGAGCAATTCCCAATCTCGGAAGGTATTTTCCCGGAAAACCGATTGCTTGAAAGCAAAAGAGAGTCCACCATTTGCCACTTTCCAAGCCAAGAAGGCAGCGGCCCCGAAAGCTCATTCTTTTCAGCAGAAAATGACAACATGAGGATCTCAGAAAGTTCCTCTGGCAATGACCCGGACAACGAATTAAACGAAAGCATCAAAGTTTTCAAGTTCCTACAGTTTCCAAGCTCTGCCGGGACCGACCCATTGAGCTCAGCATAGACAAGATTCAAAATACTCAAATTCTGCAACTTCCCAAAAGCCTTTGGGATTGAACACCTTAATGGGTTGTATGAAAGGTCAAGTTTGCTCAGTGACTCTAACTTTGAAAACTCCTCAGGCAATGGACCCGTTATGAAACAGGACGGTGAAAAAAAGTTTTCGAGCTTTCGTAGCTCGCCAATTTCTTTAGGAAACTGACCAGAAAACTTGTTAATGCCAATATAAAGGTCAGTTAGGTTCTTCAAGTAACCAATTTCAGGTGGGATTGTGCCAGAAAATGAATTGTTTGATATGTCCAAGGAACTTAATGACTTGAGCTTTGGGAAAAGTGTTGGTGGGATAGAACCTGAGAGGAGGTTGTTTCCAAGGTCCAAGAACTGTAGCCAGGTCAAGTTCCCGATCTGGGCCGGCAAGTTGCCAGTGAGTGCGTTGGCCGAAAGTTCGAGAGTTCGAAGCTGAGTTAGTTCTCCGAGCTGTTCTGGGATTTTACCAGCGAGAGAGTTGGCTCCGAGTTTGAGGGTTTGCAGTTGAGTTAACGCAGTGAGTTGAACCGGGATCCCCCCGGACAGCTGGTTGCAGCTCAGAGAGAGCTCCTTCAGGCTTTGAAGATTGGATATTTCAGATGGTATTTGGCCGTAGAGGGAGTTGGTGGAGAGGTCGAGAGAAATGAGGCCGGAAAGAGAAAATAGAGAGGGAGAGAGTGGGCCTTTGAGGGACCGAGTTGACAGGTCGAGTTGGGTGACTCGGCCATGGTGGCAGGAGACACCGACCCAGTTGCAGAGTGGCGTTGATGAATTCCATTGTGATAGAAAATGTGGGCCTTCAAGTGAGCTTTTGAAGGCCAGGAGAGCTTTTCTTTCTGGGTTTTCCTCATTGCGGTCTGAAATGGCCAGAAGAAATAGATGGAGCACAAAGACACTGAACAATTGAAGCTTGAAAGCCATTACCCTTAACAGCAAGAGAAAGAGAGAAATGGAGAAACTTAAAGACGAGAGAGAGAGAGAGAGAGAGAGAGATGGAGAAGCTTAAAGGCAAAAGTCCGTCCAAGAGTGGGAGGGATTGAGGTCGTGGGAAAGCTTGAAAGCCATAGCCAATAGACCCCTCATATACACAAACACAAAGGGAGCGAAGATCCTGTGCCAATAGCCCAAAAGAAGTTACATGTGTCAGAAGAGGGCACGTAGCTCACGTGAGTGAGGATTTGTAACGGCAATTTTGGACTTGGTTTTGCAAGAAAAACCCCTCAGGCTTTGCCATTTGTCCTCGGAGAAATGTTGTCGACAACTTTAAATAGATAAATTTTATATAAAATTTTATAAAAGATAATCGAAAAAGTGCTCAAAAATAATTTTTTATTAGTATAATCTATTTTTTTAATAAAATGCTTATATAAAATTTGTCTATTTAACAATTATACCTAACATTACTATTATTCTTTAACAACAAAATTTCATTGGAAACATGACAATTCACATTGCTCCCCTATTAAGAAAAATGATAGTATAAGAATTGAATATATCCATTAAATGTGCCTATTCATATATTTTTATTTATTTTATTTTTTTAATAGTTAATGAAATGATGATTTTTTTTTCTTATTAGTTAAAGTAAAAAATAATTAAAGAAAAATAAAAAATTCATTGGTGCTAATGTATATATTTGATATCAACATTTGATAATGACCCTAACACTATCCAACAAAGAATCCTCCAACTTGGCTTGACTTAAGCAGAAAACCCAAGACTTTTGTCTATCTTTATCTTTTTTTTTTTTTTTTTGGTTGGATAATTGTTGCTTTTGTCTCTATCACTTTCTTCTTTTTCTTTTTGTTCGTGCGTTCATGAATACGCCGGTCGCCTTTTATATATGAGTGATTCCTGCACCTTGCATGGTTATAGTTGCAAGGTTGAGTAGGATCTATTACTGCCCCCCATCAGCTTGCTTTTATAAGTTGATTCTTAATGCTTTAGGACGATTTAATATGGTAAAGAGGAATCTTGTCCCATCAAAGTATGAAAAATCTCTACGGTGGAGAAGTCACCACATTTTCTATCTTTATCGTGCCAACCTAGATTTTCTGTTAAAATCCCAATGCACTGTTGGGTTGGCGGTCTTTCCCATTTATTTAAAGGGTTTGCTGTATTTCCTTCTCCTCATCTGCTATATGATATTAAAAGTTTTTATGATTCTCATGTGGCCCGAAATCATTCGGCTCACAAAAACAATTCAACAGGATGGAGCTAGGGTTGAATCTTGAAACTGAAAAAGTGGAACAAAACCATGCTTTTAGTTTCAGATGTTCAACGTGAGATGCGTGAGTCCGTGACTGTCCTTGAGAAAATTATAAGGAAGATAAAGGGCTGTATGCTGAGCATGTACGAAGGTACAGTCCAGACTGTAGAGAGTCTGGCATAATGAAATCGTTAAGATGAGACAAATTATAGGATTATCTCCCAAGGAAAAAGATAAAGAAAAAGAGCTACCATTGATTGCCACAAAAACCAGTTGATCTTTCTTTACTTTTGTTCTGAAATTATATGCTTTATCAAGAGACAAGAATCCTGTTTTCCACTAGATCATCTTAGAGGTATTCATGAAACTCTTCCTCTTAAATCCTTTATCCCGCATTTTAAGTGATTTTAATTTATAAAATCATCTTAATTGTGATACATGAGTGATATTATTGTATACAGTTACATGTTTAACTGTCATTTGGAACTAAAAAACTGTCATTTTGAAGAAATTATTATTGAGTTGTCAGTTTGGTCCCACCCTAAACACAAAAGAAAAGAGAAGGAGCAAGCACGTCTATATTGCCCGTAAGCAAAATCCAAAATTTCTATCCACCTTTACCCGTAGCTGATTAGGTTCCATCGTGCAAATATTATTGGGCCCCAGGAAGTTCGAATGATGTACGGTCACTGTCAGAATCCCAAAAAATACAGATTTGGAGCCCAGGAGTCCCGAGAATTGACAGGAAAGTATCCGCAAGCGACAGGGGTGAGGGGATGGGGTTTTGGCCATTTGCAAGTTTACACAAGGCGTGCGAATGAATCATGATAGTGAGAACAATAGGGAAATAATTTATAAAATAAAAAATAAAGGCAGGCAATCTGACACCCACGTCACATTTGATAAAATTTCAGACGAAAATTTTTAATGTAGGATTAATGCGGGGGTTGTTTCGTCATTGAGGATGGATTTTGAACTTCACTCTGAGTATCAGGGACAGTGGGTTTTGATGAGACTTGAGAAGAATAACCCTACGGGACCTCGGACGTATGCCTGTGGCCGAACATTTACCACACGCAAAGACATTATTATATCTATTTAATATTAAAATTTATTTTAAGATTCAATATGGAATAAATATATATAATCTGCTATACAAATAAAGAAAAATATAACATATATATTTATCAATTGCTGACCTGTAGTTATTAATTATAAATGAAAGAACCAAGAAGGGCTGCTATGTAGACCCCAAAAACACAATGGACAGATATTGTTCAATTACGCACTACATTATTAGCTTGTTATGCATTAAAAGCCCAAAGTCAAAACCAACATAACAAAAAATAAATATAGTGCGTAATTGAACAAATAATTTGCTTAGCCAAAGGAGTTATTTTTGGTTGAGGATGTTGATGGGAGGAGGGTGCGGTATTTATTTTTGGTTGGGTGGAAAGAGGGCATAAAGGAAAAGGCCTCAGGCACCGGCTGCGTGGGACCTGCATTGCGGTGATCTTAAGCTCATAACCGAGCATGTTGCGGTGGTTGAGATGGTATTATGCAGATAGAAAAATTGTACCAGGAAACATTAAATCAAACATCTTATGCGCACGATCCGATCCAGCCCAACCAAGCAATGGTAACATGGTAGACCTCAGAGCATCCATATCCATACCTGTCCCCTACGTACTTACAGTTGTGGCCTTGATTTGGGAAATCAATCCACGGCCCAGCCATGGCTGGGAACGGTCCCCCCCGTTTTATTTGTATTATTTCTCAATATTAATTGGAAGAAAAAAAAAATTATTTGAAACCAGTTATTAAATGAAATATAAGTTAAGATCTTTTAAAGGTGACATGTTTGGGTACAAATATTTGTTGATTTTAGAAACATATTCAATATGTGTTATCTTTATTCAATTCTGGAAAAATGCCGACCCACTAAAATTAGGGGGCAGAAACAAAAAGCTACCCAGTTAAAATCGAGGGACAAACGCTATGGTCTTTGGAAAAATGATGGGATTCTTGAAGCAGTGGGGAAAGAAAAAACAAAACAAAAATACACAAGAATGGAAGATTGAGAAGGATAGCGAAATGACTTTGCGTGACTAAAGTAACTGACCCAAAATATTCTGCTTTTCAGAGTCCCTCTCTCCGTAAGAATATATTATGGCATCTTTAAAACTCAACCAGAAAACTGGCACTTCAATGCAGTGTGTGATACATCATTCATTAGAGATACAGAGACGGAGAAGAAGGGAGATGCAGAGATTCCTCTCTCTCTGTTGGGATTGATTTATATCACGATTCCTCGGGTCAAGTGCAGCCCTTTCTTTTTCCTTTTTTTTTTCAATCTAAATTTTCGTAAATAGTTTTGGATTCCAACTCTTCATTTGCTTCTGTTTTAGTCTTTTTTTCCTCCCAAACACACACCCAACTAATTTCTCCACGCCAATCAATAGGTGTTCACCTAATTTACAACAACTCACAAGGCATCATGACCAACAAAACATGCATAGTTATACAACACAGCAACAACCAACCACTTCATTCAAATTAAGATATGGGTTCTGTTTGGGACATTTCATTTCCCAGACATAAATCCAGTAATCTTTGCACTGACTAATATGGTACTACATCTAAAAAAATGAACCATCACACGAACTAGAGGTAAACTCCAGCAAACCAAAGAAAGGAAACAGAGTTGTAATATCTTAAGCAGTAGACTAGGACGTAAAGTACAAATCTCCGTTCCAAAAATTACCTGAGTATGATGATACCCGGAAGACCTAATTCCCAAAAGCATGAGATTTTTCTCCAGGGTTCTTTAATCCTAAAGTCGCAGGGTGAGCTTGGCGCATTATGATAGTCGGGAAAACCTACCTGGAAGTTGCTACGCACTGTTATCAGCGAGACTGTGTGAGAGAGAGAGAGAGAGAGGGTGGTAATATGTTATAAGATCTGTCATCTCGTAAATATAATACGATAATAGCGAGTTAGGATTTAGTTTTAACGGATTCGAGTTAAAAATAGATTGACCCGTTAAGAGATAATTATTTAATAGATTGATAACGGTTTAACCTGTTATAATCCGTTATGAAAGTTAAAATTATAATTATACTCTTATATCTAAAAGTAAAATTGTTAAAATTTTAATTTCGATATTTTTATTATTTAGATTGTAATTTTAGATTTATAGTTAGTTTTATAATTTTTATAGATATTGTGATTTTAATATTTATATAAAATTTTGCTAAATTTAATCAAGTCAAACGGGTTAATTTCGGACATATTCAACTCATTTACATAAATAATTTGAAACAGATCGTATTGTATCGTGTTAAACTATTTCGTAATATTTGATAATAGATCAAAACAAGTTGACACGACACGATTCGTTATATTAATAGGTCGTGTTAGGGTTTGAGATTTTGACACGATAAGCTTAACGGGTGGATTAGAGTTGACCTATATAGTATAATATACATGTTTTAACACAACACGAACACGATCCGTTAACACGATTTGACACCCTTATTCGTGTGTTGGGCTTGGACTAAAAACAGATTATGAAAATCAATCATTGGGCCTTGATGGCCCAAAAGCATAAATCAAGATATAGAATCACTAGCTATCGGCCTGCTATCTAGGCATCTACTTTCAGGCTTCGCTCATGTATTAACGGGCCCGCATTTCATATCTGGCTTGCATACAATTAAGCCAGCAATATATATTGATCAAAAGCTCTCAGCATTTTGTTTTCTTTTTCTTTTGTATTTTTTTTTTTTTTTTTGTAAAGCATAATTGGTATCAGCAAGGGTAAAAAATTCCAAAATAATAAATCTAAACAAATTTCATCACTTTGTGAGGGAATTCCTTATTATGAGACTAATTCCATAGTAATTGTAGGAAGGGGATGCGGGGTGAAGTTTGGGTTATGTTTGCTCAAGTAATATTTGTAATTTTTTTCTTTTTTTAAGTTATTCAAAAGAGAAAAGCTTCAAACCATAAAAAAAATGATACATGAGAAATTCAAGTTATTTACTGTGGGTGTGCGTTTGGAAATTCCACCCCCCCTCCCCCCCGCGGGCGTCTCTCTCTCTCTCTCTCTCTCTCTCTCTCTCTCTCTCTCTCTCTCTCTCTCTCAACAGGTCACGATTGGAATCCATCTCTTTCAGCCAAAGCAAGAACGCAATTTCAAACCCATCTTCATCTTCAAACCCATTTCTAGATCTTCCCTCATCTCCATATAAGTGGTCCAAATCTTTCTCTCTGCTAGTCTACTAGATATTCATTGCCTGATTCGTCTTGTTGTACAGAGTTTTACCCAATTCAATTGCAATGAAAACACACCCACAAATAGACATACCTCCCTTTTGGCTCAACTCCCTAGTAAAATGAACTAATTAAACGTTAGAAGTTTAGTCCTCTTTCAATTTTGGTCGGCTAGTTCGGAAAATGCAGAAGAACTTAATAAATAGAACAAAATTAATTAACAAATCCTTGTTCGTAGGCAGCCACCCTACAAGCTAGAAACATTTGGACAAAACATCCATGTTATTTTCACTCGGATAAAGACTCAGAATCCAAGTTTTTTCAACTTTGTTGAACAAATAATATAATTAATTGGTTAATATATATGGCCAAAAGACGATTCTGAGAGAGGCAAGAAACACATGATATCTCGAGAGAGGGGGAACGATGTCGATTTGTCCCCTACAAACAATTCTATTTTACATTTGTTAATATCTATACGTGTCAAACGTTAATTGGGTGTTGTAAATCTAATATAATTACCATATCCTGCTCCTAGGTGCTCCCTATTCAAAATTAATTAGTCATCCCCTCCTTTCATGACGTTTCTCGTATCCAACTTGTGGCCGGGTGTAATGCATTACTAGTTTCTATATTAGCTAGAGATCGACGTTGTTAATAATTTGTATAAACTACATAAATCTAAAGAATAAAAATGTAACTGTTCCTTAATTTAATTATCATATATAATAAAATTTCATGACAATATCAATATTTAATAAAAAAAAAAGTGAAAATAAATGTATATTAATAGAAGTTCGTTTGCATGCATGAAATTAAAAGGGTGTCGGGAGCCAGGTAGCGTACGTACTTGTGCATGCATGCATGAAGTGTTTTGGTTTCTTTTCTTTTCTTTTATATATGTTTTCTGGAAGAAAACTTTTATTTGTAGTCTTCAAGTGGAGACTGCATGTGTAGACCTTTTATTAAGTGAAAAAAAATATCATTTTAGAATGTATATTTTTGTAATTTTGTAAACTTTTAAAAATAAAATTGCCCAGACTTGTATTGCAGTCCCCAAATAGAAACTGTACGTAACATTTCTCTTTCCTGAATTAGTTTTAGAGCATTCCCATTTAACACCGCATCTCTTTTTTATCCTTATATTTTGAGAAAAATTTTAGGATTTTCAACAAAAACCCCACTCCATCCCGATCCCTAAAATGGGGATGAAGTTTAAATTATGGGTGCTACAGAGGTTTCTTATATTTGGGAAAAGACTATACATCCCCAAATGTTATTTTTGTTCCCTAGCCCATCATTATCCCGCGTTTCATCTCTCTCGATGGTTGAGTGCCCTCGTCCTTGTCACCCTTCCCTCGCAACACAGCCACCATCGAGTGCATCCTTTTCCTCGAACATCATTTTATAAGTCATATCTACTCTCGGTTTCCTCCATGGCTGGATTTCATTAGTTGCTAATAGTCTTTTCGTTACTATAAATTGGTCACAATTGCCCGTTTTTCTTGTAGTATTACGGGTGCTACAGAGGTTTCTTATATTTGGGAAAAGACTATACATCCCCAAATGTTATTTTTGTTCCCTGGCCCATCGTTGTCCCGCGTTTCATCTCTCTTGACGGTTGAGTATCCTCATCCTTATTGCCCCTCCCTCGCAACACAACCACCATGGAGTGCATCATTTTACTCGAACATCATTTTATAAGTCATATCTACTCTCGGTTTCCTCCATGGCTGGATTCTCTCATTTTCTCTCACACATTCTATGTTTCGGCATATTTCACGCTGGACTTTGTGAGAATTGGGATCCTTCATGGCTTTAAATCGAGCTTCTCTATTGCATTTCATATCTCTCACTCTTGGTTTCCTCCATGGTTGTATGTATTTTGAGATTTGTTCTTACTAACTCAAAACCCTAGCTTTTTTTGGATCTCCCATTTGTGAATTAACTCTGATCTTTGTGGATTTATTTTGTTATTTGCACTGAGATATTTGTAATTAGTGGTTTAGATCAAAGTTATTTGTGACATTTCTAATATGTTTAAGCTTCCTCCATTGCTGACTTTGTGAGAATCGGGATCCTTCATGGCTGGCCACTGAGCTTTAATGTTATAGCTGCAATTAATCATTCTGTAGTTTCATCTTATTTGCACATAACACACAAACCCATCTGTATGCTTTCTGGTTATTGTTCTTGATTATGCTATTTTTTTATTTTTTATTTTTTATTATAGAAGCCTGATTTGTGTAGTTGTGAGAATATGTAGTTGGAACCCATCACTTTGTAGGTGTGAGAATCTGGAAACTCATGCAATTTTCTTTTTGCTTCCTCCATCACTCTGTAGTTGTGAGAATCTATTGGGTTGGTTTATGTAGATCCATTACAATATGTTGTTTCAATTAATTTTTTCAATTTCAATGCTATATGTTGTTTTAATACTATTTGTTGTGATACTATGATCTGTTTCAATGCCTTCGGTTGGTCTGTGCAGACCCATTGCAATGTGGTATTTCAATTACTTTTTTTTTTAATGCTATGTGTTGTGTCATTACTTTTGTGCAATTTGATTGCTATGTGCACTTTTATTGCTCTTTTCAAGGTAATTTATTTCGTGTTGGTGGGTCCTTTGTAGTGTTTGGTATTCTTGGAGGAAGGAGGCTGTTATTAGGTTATGATGATGGTGTTATAGTGTGAGTTAATTCACAAGTGTTAATGGGGCCCCATCGATATGGCTGGGTAATCCTCCCCCCAATGGCCATATTTGTAGTTTGTAATACTTTCCACAAAAGGCAATCGAGGTTCAGATGAGGTTTTGCAACCATTCGATATTGGGCTCCTCGCTTACGAATGCTGTCAATATTTTCACCATTCTGATTCCTATTTATTTATAAATTCGATATAAAAACACCATATGTGAATGCTCTTATTTATCATTATTGTGATTTCCATGCTGCTTGGTTGTTACTTTGTGTGAATATGTGAATTAGTCAGTTCTGTTTCATTGCATTTTGCTATGTCATTGCTTTGTATTATGTTGTGATAGAGAAGTAATGTGTAAATTAAACCCACTCAGCTGTGATGATGATAAAGCTTGGTGGGAATATAGGAAATTTATGATCATTTTCCCAATGGCTAGGTAACCCAGACGGCCAACAAGTAGTGACAACCGGTTGTTGTAGCCATTCGAGGGTGGCCAAATTTCCTAAATGTTACCATTCGGATCTTTAGCCAACGATGGAAAAACCACACTCTCCATTTTGTGTCATTTGGTATGATATTGGCTATTGACAAGCTTGATTGTCATTGTTAAGTGTCATGGTTGGAAATGCTCACTGTTTGTCTACAAACTTGAAGCATACCTAAAGATAATAGTATCCAATGCCTAGGTCAAGTAGTAGCACTATTAATATTTCATAGTCAAAAAACTATTGTCGGTATGAATACCCAGTATGTTATTATGGTATTAAAGCATGTTGATGAACTGCTCATACTGAAAATAATGAAGGTCGAAACTATGAGGTAAAAATCAAAATCATCTTCGTTACGCATTTTAATACCTTTATTGTCATACCTCGGATGATGAAAAATTTAATGCTTGTCACTTGTGCAGGTTGGGCAGGCTTGCAAGTTTTTATGTTGGAATGATCTTGAAATATCAATATATGACAAGAAGATAATTCATCGGTTGAAAACCGACCTTCATAACATACAAGCCTCATTGAATATCCAAACCGCTAGACCTCGACTCGACATTGAATTGGAGTGGCATGAGAGGAAATTAGAGAAAACGAGTTTGATTATTGTGATTTCAATGTTATGGATTTTTGTTTTCACAATTTATTTTCAAAAAATTTGAGTAATCTTATGTTTACATGTAATAGACTTTTAGGGTTGAATTATGGTAATTTTAAGTGTATGTAATTATAATTTTGTCTATTCATGTGACATGTAATTTTTGCTTTTTGACTATTTTGAAAGGTGAATATTAATTATTATGCAATTTGTAATATTTTTGTCACTATTTTCTACCATTTTGTGAAAAAATCATCTTCTAATTAAATTTACGTAGAAGCCAATATTGCTTAATCTAAGAAAAAGACAAAATAGATAGTTGTTAAAATTGTAAATAGAAGTGAGAGAAAAAAATAATAAAGAAAGAATAAGGAATAGTATTTTAAAGAATGGAGAATTTTTAAGAAATGAGATATAAGAGATTTTTAAAAGATTAGTAAAATTTAAGATAAAATTTATGGAATGGTGTATTTTAATTAAAATTTAAAAAATTTTATATGGGTAATATATAGGATGGGAATGCTGAAGGAAATTTTACGATGGCTTATTATAATTAATTTGAACAAAAAATATTAGAGAAATATTTTGGGATCTGAAGTAGTCTTGAATGTGTTTTTTTTCTAATAATTAAGAAAATATTTTTTTAGTAACGTTGTAAATTTTTTTATTGAAAAAAAATTTAAAAATATAAAAAATAAATAAATTAATTAACTGATTCGATGACTTTTCGGGCTACACCATTCAAAAGATTGTAAATGCTGTGCGAGAGATCGACGTGTCAAATGTAGGAGGACAAAGAAGGCTACAGAGTCTCCAATTAAAATGGAGTAGGTACGTTTACGCTGGAGATTCATGAGGAAGTGATCAAAAGCATGTTTATATGCGTGATTTCCGTCTCCAACAATTTATATGAAAATATAGGGCGGTGGCAGACATTTTATTAATTGATATAATATTCTTTTTAAGAATCAATTAAAGAGGTGTCGAGCATGGCGGCCTGGTTTATTCCATCGATCCAGTCATTCACCCATCCATTATATACCATCGACTAGCGCACTCTAGCTGGTGACCAGCTGCACCCTCTCCGAATTCGTTCGGTCCTTGGCATCCGCATGCTTTCTGTCAAAACACGAAAGTTATATTTTCTTAAGGTTTTCCGCCGGCGACAAAAGTTGGCTCAACACCTGGCATTCACGTACGGTCGAGGACTAATGCTGCATCTTCGATATACCGTACGTGAGAGAGAGAGACTCATTTCTCTTTCTCCAAACGTTGGCTGATGAGGAGGTTCTTTTTCTTTACAGCTTTAGTATTATTATCTTTCCATCCAGCCCGCAATGAATCCCAACTATTTTAGCAGAGGGAATAAATCCGGTTTTATTTTAATGGGTTTAGTGTAAAATTCAAAGATAAATACTTTTGCCTTTTCTTCGCATGCATCATGCATGCTTTCTTTTTGTTTTTTTTTTTATCAAAATATTATAATATATAATTGATAATATTATATATTTTTTTATAGAAAAACAACTTCATTAAAGACAAATAAGATTACAGACATTTATCAAGTCAAATAACTTGAAAAAAAAAGTCTAGAATACAATTTTACCACATTTCAACATTCCAAACATGTCTTGCAAGACAATATGTTGCTGATTACCCTCTCTAAATACATGAGTAAAAGAACAAGATGCAAAATAGGATTTTATGAGAAATCTCATAACTTCATCATAAAGAGCCTCGAGGTCTGAATCAAGCATATTATTCTGCTGCAAAGACTCAACAAGCAACAAACAATTGGATTCCATAATTAGATTCATGACAGCCCTACCAGCACACAATTTTATCCCACGAAAAATAGCCAACAGTTCAATGGTTTCCAGATTTTCCACTTCATTCTCAGTCATGTTTGCTGCCATAAGCATTTCATCCTTGTCATTCCTGAGTATCACTCCAATTCCAGCCTTCTTGAGGTCACAGAACATAGCCCCATCAGTATTAAGTTTCAAACACTCAATTGGACGTGGAGACCATCTAAGATGTTTCTTCATTTGTGTATGAGACTGTCCCTTAACAGATTGAAAACCTCTCAGAAGGCCTAAGGCATGTTTAGACACCTGTTTGTTGGGCATAACCACTTTGTCAAAAACTTGTTCCTGCGATACCAAAAACCCCAAGCCAAAGAGCGAAAAATAGCTAAGCTTCCATAATCCTTCATTTGATAGAGCTAAGAGACTAAAATCAAAATACTTAGCATCCTGGTTCAAAGCCAAGCTAGGGACATGTTTGTTCCAGGAGTCACGAAAAAAATGACAACTAAACACTGCATGGTTTAAGTACTCAATTGGATGGTAACAGAAGCAAACACTAACCTTCAGTAATTACCTTCTTTTTCAAAAGATTATCCTTTGTTGGCAGGCCATCTCTACAAGCTCTCCAAGCAAAGATTTTAATCTTACTTGCAAATAGGTAATTTCCATAAAGCCTTCCAAACTACATTCTGTCAATCCTTTCTTAAAGTATCTACTGCAACAGCCCTTAACTGATTTGAAATAAAACTATAGTAGCTCTTAACAGTATAATTGATAATATTAATGGAGATATATATATATATAGCGGCGGTCATTTCTACCACCCATCGATTCTTATGATATCGGTTGTTGATGCAATTTCCTGTGTATGTAAACATGAAGCCAAATCAAGTCGAACACCAATGTGTTTTAAGTTCAATTTTTGGAAAAAAAAAAAAAAGGAAAAGAAAAAAAAAAACATTTTTCACCCAAAAAATACCACTTGCTCTCATTTTAGTACTACACAAACTATCAAATTATATATCATGAATAACTTCAATTTACACTCTAAACTACCTGTATATATAGACACTTACATAACCATTTTATTTACACACTCAAGAAAAGATCTTAATTGAAAGTAGAATGTGAAATTAAGATTGAGATATATAGTTTTGAGGCATGCTAAAATCAACTCCCGTTTTCTTTTTTCTTTTTTTATTTTATTTTATTTTTATCAGTACTTCATGAGTTGAATAAAATCTTGAGAGTTTGGCTTACGTGCAGATATTAATATGTGTACGTGTGTCTGGTACTTAACCAAGTAGTATATATATGGATCGATGATACCACACTCATATATATATAAAATCAATCATTACGGAACTAAAATTTTATAATTAATCTTGATTCGTTAATTTCTGAATTGAACTTTTAACATAAACACTAATAATTATTAGGAGCCACTATTGAAATGTGAGCTCCTCATCACAAACGGAGGTCAGTGTTAAGTTGTTAATGCCCCCACAAGGGATCTGTTAACGAGAATTTATGCATCCAGTCCACGTTGAGATAGTCCAAATTGTACCCCAAAAAAAATGGAACATTTGAAAAGCTTTAGGAGTGACATAAGATGAGAATTTCGTAAATAGTAATAAAATAGTTTGTGAATAGTAAGGATAATATAGTTTGAGTTGTTTTATGAGATTTTGAAAAATGAGAGAAAAAAATTGAATAAAAAATATTATAAAATTAAAATATTGTTAGAATATAGTTTTTTAATATTATTTTTGTTTGTGGATTTGAAAATTTTGTTTTATTTTTTATTTTTTGTTTAGAAGTTTAAAAAAATTGTAATGATTAGTTTGAAAGTATTTATAATTGAGTGATGTTTAGAAAGAAAATTAAATAAGATAAAATGTGAATTTTGAAATAGAAATTTTTTCTTTTTCTTTCCTGGAATTATATATGAAATAGAATTTTGACATTTGGTGGGCTATATATGATTGTCGACTTTTCTTTTCCTGGAACTAAATTCTGTTTACTTCAGACCAAATTCTTCATTATGTTGATTAAAATATTTAAAAATCCTCAAACGGTACGACTTGAATTCAAACTCTTATTAGCTTATAATAATTATCATGTACACTATGGTTTTAAGAGCACTACAATAGATTATCACTACTTGTTTAAAAAATTTAAACTAAGATTTAATTATTTGTATTATATTCTTAACAATATTTTTATTGGATCGGATCTTTTGCCACAAAAAATTCATTTTTTGGTAGCAGATCTGCCATGATCATTTGCAATAAAAATCATGAGATCATTTGCAATCCAAATGGCCTTGTTGCAACAAAATTTGGTCTTATAAAAACATGCAATTCGATCTGTTGTAGGGGTCCCGGTTCATGTCTTGTTAACTTCAAAAGCGACGCTGGACATAAGTGAAATTATCTTTACTTCGGGGTTAATTAGTAATAGAAACTCAAGAAATTGAAATAGCAAATTAAGATCAGATTTCAGGGAGGGAGAAGAACTGCAAATGGAGCAAAGAAAGCTGATGATCTAAACGACTCAGCGACCACCTAGTGTGGCTTGGCCATGATCACGACCTATGTCAAAAAGTGTTTTCCAAATTGGTTACATGTGTGATTATGATAGTACTGTAGTCAAAGTTACAACCAAAAAAAAAAAAAAGAATTGCCACATATATATATATATTTATATATATATATATATGTACGATGTGTGTGTATGTCATTGTCCCAATTCAAGGATTCTTGTGCATATCTTCTTTCTCAAGATAGCTATTCTAGTTCCATCAATGTCAAATTTCATAGTCTTGCATCATCATATGATCCCCTGCATCAAAAGGTTAGATAATGGCTCCGAGCTTGAGAGAAGTGCTAATAAACTGTTTACATTTGCTGGACAAAGAAAATGGCTACGCCGTGGCTACACAATCATCTATTGATGATTGATCATAACCAAACAAACCAAAAGTAAAAATCTTTGGTTCCTGCTCCCAGCTCAGCGTCGAGCAAAGTATTTCTATCGATCGCTGAGTTACCATGCACCTTTTGTAGTCCAGACCTATATGACAATGTAGAGGATCCCCCAAACTCCCATCAGAACGTGTAAGTACTTAGGTAATTGGGTTTAAAAGCGAGAGAGAAGCTAGTGAGAGAAGCTCCCACTTCTCTCTAGGAAAATACTAAGGGAAACCGCTTGAGGGAGGTGGGAGCCCCGGCTCCTCCCTCCCTCCCCCCTCTCTTTCTTTTCCTTTCAGTTGCTTTGTTTTTTCAGATGGTTAATAAATACTGTGTCCGTGACTCTAATGAGTTGAATGGCCTTTACCAGGCCTGGCTTCCAAATCTTCAAACTCTGTTTTTCATGCAGATGGGAGGGTGGTTTACAAGTCGGGGTGGAGGATCTCGGTTGCTTACGGCAGTGGTTTTGGGCGGTTTAGAGCTCATGACCCAGTCCAGTCCCTGACCGATTTATTGGGTGGTTTACTCGACGGGGAGGAGCTAACTTCCAGACGTATAAAATGAAGAATGCAAGCTTGAGAGTTGCATGTGGGATGAGCACGGTTTGGGTTTAGCTGCTGAAAGGAAGGTCTGCTGAGGGGACGACTTTGGAGGATCTACGACGGGAGCGAGGGTAGTGTGGCCTGCTCTTCGGAAGTGATGATTTACGTGGGTTGGGATGCAGTCCGGCGTGGTTATTGAACTCTGTTTCATCCATGGGAAACAGAGGAGGATTCGGTTTGCATGCTAATGTACATGGGGGGATAAAGTTTTCTTCGGGGTGGAGTCTGGCCGTAGCTCCTGGAGTTTTCTTCAAGGTTGGTGGTCGGAGAAGGGGATCGGCGACAGTTGTTTACAGTCAAGGGTAGTTTGTTTTTTCCGTTTGGTTGTAATCTAGTTGTAGTCCGTTTTTTCAGTTTGGTTTTTCCGTTTGTTTTGTTTAGTTTGGTGGCGGTGTGGTTTTCTTTCCGTTTGGGTTTCTGGTTGTTGTTTAGTTTTATGGTTCTGGTTTTAGTCTGGAAATAAGTGGCTTCCGGTGGCTGAGTTATGGAGCTGGAAAGTTTTATGGCCAAGTGTGTTCCGGTGGCAGCATTTTGCACTCTGATTTTGGCGTCCGGTGCTATCTGAAGACAGCTCGTTTTTGCTCGGTCATGCACGGCGCATGTATGCTGTTATGAGACAGGTGCAGGTCGATGCAGGAGGGAGAGTGGGCTGGGGTAGCAATTCTGTTAGCTGCTCTGTCATGTACGGGTAGTAGAACAGTGGGGGACAAAGTGGAGAGTGTAGGGTTTTTTTGTTGTTTTGCTTTATTTCCGTTTTTGTTAAGTGAATAATTGAAATAGTAATTCCCTTTCCTCTTTTGGAGGAGAAGGGTGGTGAGTCCCTATCCTCTTTTGGAGGATGAGGGTGGAAGATCTCCCCCCTCTTTTGGAGGGTGGGAGTAGAAGGTGTGTGTTTTTCTCATAGACAAGTCGAGATGGATACTTCTGTTTATACAGAGTCTTCCATCTCAGAAGGGCTGTGTCGTTAGAGAGCTTTTCAGAAGTTTTTTAGACAATGTCCGACATAATGAAAGTTGTGTGCTGGGGGGCTTATAACCGATGAGTAGTTGGCTAGTTAATCGGGGTCTGTACTCGGATTTTTTGGTCACAGCTGTAACTTCCTTCATTCATGAATTGAATTGGAGTCTATTTAAAAAAAAAAAAGTACTTAGGTAATTATTTGATAGATAAGAATCAGTCCAGCCAGGATTTCTTTTATGCAGTGCGCGCTATACCATTTAAAGCCAGAAATCAGTATTGCATGTATTCCAGCACCCAACTGTCTATATTAGTTTAATTTATTGGACAAAAAACAATGGCTATACATGTGGGCTGTGGCAATATATATATATATATATATATATGTGCGCGCGCGCGCGCGCGCTCCAGTCCAAATATAACCAAATTGAGAAAGGAGAATAAAATAGTTTTTATACTTATAAAGAAAGAAAAACCAGTCTGAAAGTACTTCTTAATTAGTAGTGCTAGCGCATGTGCTATATATACCATTTAAAGCCGAAAATCATGATTTAAATTTGTTAAAATAAATATTTTTCTGTGAAAGAAAATGGCTATATATATATATATATATACTTGTAGCAATGTGCTCTAATTTAAAAAAAAAAATCAAAAAAAAATCTAGGGTTATTTAAGAAAGAAAAACCAGTGGAGGCTCTTAAATTATGCTATGATACATATGCCATTTAAAGCCACACACCACCAATATGAGCAGATAAGTAACAAGCCACAGTTGCTTAATTCTTGTCTTTATCCATCCAATAAAAAATCCATTTCCATGCGCCTGCAGATAAGCACACCTCAAAAGCCGAATTCCCATTTGTCCAGGATATTGTATTATATTGGGAAAAGTTGTATTATTCTCCATTCACATAAAAACCAATAAGCGAAAGACATGTTAGATTCTGCAAGACAGGAGAACTATACATAACTCATGTAGCTATCTTTAAGCTTTTCACGTGGATATCTTACGACAAACTCACTCAATTGACCCTTCTCTATTTGGCATCTTTCCGCATTCTTGGAAAGAGACATTTCAGTCGGAACTAGCTCATAACACGCGTCCGACCCCTTTCCCTAAATAGTAATTACACGACTCTTTTATTTATATATGTATTCTTAGAGCCTTCCAAGCTCTTGAAGTTTCTTTCAATTCCTCGTGCCTATAAAACCTCTCACATATTCACACTCCCATTACACCAAATTAGACATTACCACAAAGCACTTCTCCTTTCTGTATCTTTCTCTCTCTCTTCTCTCTTATATACAGAGTACTGAGCATTTTTTTTTTCCTAATGTCTAGGTTCATGGAACCACTAATTGTGGGGAGAGTTGTGGGAGAGGTGGTGGACATTTTCACCCCAAGTCTTAGAATGAATGTAATCTACAACTCTAATAAGGAAGTTGCCAATGGCCATGAACTCATGCCTTCTGTCATTATTTCTAAACCCCGCGTAGATATTGGTGGGGAGGACATGAGGACTGCTTATACACTAGTGAGTTTAATTAAAAGTTGGCCATTATGTTGCAATAACTACAATATATGTGTTTTTTCTGCTACTACTAATGCTATATATCGATATATACTGCATGTGTCAATCTCTCTCTTCTCTTTTTTATTGAAGATTATGACAGACCCCGATGCTCCAAGTCCTAGTGATCCGTATTTAAGGGAGCATCTCCATTGGTACTGTGTATATCAAGTCCTGGTTCTTTTTATACTTTTCCTTCAATATGTATCGATGAATTTTGATACGTAATATATCTTTCAGGATGGTCACTGACATTCCTGGCACCACTGATGCTTCTTTTGGTGAGTTCATATAAGTATAGAACCCCTCTGATCTCTCTCTTTACGGTAGCCCTAGTTTTCATTGTAGTACTACTTCGCCATGACATTGCATCAATCCTTTAAAGGTTAGTTAATTAAAATCGATGGCTTTTGATTTGAACAGGAAAAGAAACTGTGGGTTACGAGACTCCGAAGCCAGTTTTTGGAATCCATAGGTACGTGTTCCTCTTATTCAAGCAGAGTGGGAGACAAACAGTAAGGACTCCAGCTACAAGAGACCATTTCAACACAAGAAGATTCTCAGAAGAAAATGGTTTGGGTCTGCCAGTGGCTGCAGTGTACTTCAATGCACAGAGAGAGACCGCTTCAAGAAGAAGATATGATTCAATAACAGGGAAAAAGTAAGAGGAATGGGCATTCCTGCAATATCGAAAAAGGTTGTTTTCAATTTCCATGTTGTGAGTATATTTATGGGCACGTACGGTGTAGTTTTCCTTCTGCCTTTTGTAAGACGAGCTGTACTTGGTACTGTGCGTCCGTATGTTCTCTACTACTAGGTTTTGGGAATTGATGGTCCCATCCATTTCAGTTTCCTTAAGGATCGATCATACATAAGTGTTCCAGTCGGTGGGCACGTGGCATGTTGAGTTATACTCTAATTAGATGGTGATGGTTTCGAACCTCATTCTGGTGTCGGCCGGGTTTCTTTCTTTTTTCTCTCCTCCTCTCTTCTCTGGATTTTAGATTGGAATAAATATATTTCATTACAATACTTTCCTTTGATATGAAGGAGAATTCTGATCATGTGGCATTCATTATGATCAATACTCACACAAACACTAAAAAAAATTTACTTATATATGATTAGTTATTTTTAAGTAAAATGAATCTGTTTTCATCGTTAATAATTTTTTTATTATAAATAATTAATCACAAATATCCATTTTTCTTAACATTCAAGCAAAAGCAATCGATAATGCTGCATAATTAGACACCGGCCACTAAATCTGTCGCGCGAGCGATTGTAATCCATTGAAAAGAGGGAATCTAATTTTGTACAGTTTATTAATTAGTTGTCAAGATTAAATTCTGCATATATATAATTTGACGCCACTACTTGGGTTTGGAATATAAAAAATGGACACAAATTAATTAGTGGGTGACCACATTTACATATTGGACTTGGATGCATGAGAGTGTGAGATCGATCCTCGATGCAGGGACTGTTAAAGAAACAGTACTTTTCGAGTTGTGACTGCATCACATGCATTTTCACTTAATTAATGCATGCCATTTAAATTTGGATTTAATATATCAATGTGAGTATATTATCTATATCGACACTGTACAAGTTAAAATGTGGAAAAGCATTTTCGAGATGGCAAGTGTCAAAAGTTTGATGCTCTCAAGGCCTGGTTTGAGCAATGAGTTTACATGATTATTGAATAGTAATGACATGGTTTTTAAATAGTAGTAAAATAATTTAATTAGAAAATTTTATAGGGTTTTGAGAAATAAAAGATAAAAATTTGAATAAAAATATTATAAAATTAAAATATTATTAAAATATAATTGTTTAATATAAATATTTTTTTGAAATTTGAAAAAACAGGATTATTTTTTGTATTGTTTTATAAAATTTGAAAAAATTATAATAATTAAGTAATAATTAAATAAAAAATTAAAGATTTAAAATTAAAAAATATTTATAATTGTAATATTTAAATATTGAAATTAGATGAGATGTGATGATATAGTATGAGATAACATCTCCCAATTTAAACATGCTTACTGTTTGTTATTTTCTATAAAAATTTTATTTATAGTCACTTTTATATATTTTTTAAATAATTTATTAATTTGATTGATTGTGTTATTTTTTTAATATAAAATAATTATTTTAATTAATTACATTAATAATATTAATAATAAATACATAAAAGTGACGATAGCGAGGTGAAATCTATTTATGAAAGGAAGACTTCACTTGAGTTGGGAATCACTTCACGAGAGAGAAAAACTGATGGGATGGGACCCAACCCACCTGTCCAAAACCCCATCGAGCAAATAGATCCTACCATTCCGATCCCTCTTTCGTAAAGTCACTCCAAATAACTCACAATTGCATATCTCGTCCTCGTGAAGTCACTCCAAATAACCAAGTTAAATGACGTGAGGCTTATCGAAGGGCTTCTTTAGGAGTGAAGAGAACTCCCAAAGTTCATGTAAAATCTATATTTCTGTAAAATTTAAAGAAAATAATTCAAAATAACCCATCTAATAGGTTATGTATTTTGCAATATGCGTTTTGATCACCAAAAAAAAAAAAAAAGGTTATGTATTTTATTTTTAATATTCAGTTTGTTACAGTACCACATCTATATTTATAAAATACTGTTCACACTTGAATAAATATTTAATTTATTTCTCTTTTTATTTTTTACTCTTTATTCATTTTTCTCTCTACTTTTTACTTTGTACTTTATTTGAAATAAATAAAAATTATTAAAAAGTATAACATTTAAATGATACGAAAAAAATAGATAAATTGATATATAGTATATTATAAAAATCAGTATATAAAATTAAAAAAATAAATTTTAATAATAAATTTTAGAAAATAGAATGAAAAATTTATTGAGAGTGCTTTTAAACTATCATTTATCTATATTTCTAAATCTTTTATTTTTTATTTCTATTTCTTTAAAATAATAAAATAATAGTTTTTTAAAAATTCTCTTTTGATTTTGAGAACCACTTTAGACAGGTGATCCTCTAAGGTTACTTTATCGAAAACCACTAATAGAATGACACATCAGCTAAGTATACGAGACTAGACTAAACCTGGCCACACCAAAGAAATGCCTGTCCCCTTTTTAGAAAACCCAGCCGCATGGAACAGATTCATTTCTTTCCTTTTACATAAACCCAGTTGCACGATTTGCACATGAAACAGCTGCATGCCGTACCTGTGGAGGAGCAACCCTTTAGGCGAACCCAGACCGGCAAACCCAGACCGTTGCATCCACAGTTCACATACTGGCGTCTGAAGTCGCACCCGTTGTAATCCAAGACATAATCTTTCATATAGACAGTAGAATTTGAAGCAAAAATTTTTATCAACCACACAATCTTATATAAATTGAAGCATTGTCACAGAAATTTATAGTTTTCATTTTTTTTTATTGGTGCAGATGGAAGTTAATGATATAAGTATCGCTTGCAGGGAAAAAAAAAAAACCTTGCGACCAAAGTTTTTTATTCCCCAGAACAACAACTCTTGATAGAACTGCAAGTTGATCATTTTCCCTAACAGTTGTCTAAAACGCATTTGAGTATTCAAATTTTGAAGTAAATTGAATTGATGGTGGGTTATCCATATCTCAGGGCTTTCCAAGGAGTATCTCACTGTGTTTTCACTTATAATGGATCTTAAAAGAATATTCAGGCAACTTGTAGATATAATCAAATTCTAAGAAAATCGAGGATGGAGAGAGAGAGAGAGAGAGAGAGAGGGATTAAGTGATCGTGTTTCAACGAAGTCCAAAAAATATCGTGTTTTAATTTTCAAATACTAAGAAAGTTAACGTAGTCTTCAAATCATGTTTCGATTCTGCAAATCAGAGAGAGAGAGAGAGAGGTTAAGGTTCGTGATGGAGAGGGAAGGAGGGAGAGGGGGGTTGGGGAGGGGGGATTGGTCTCGACAATCACATGTGACTCTAATAATTTATTTTTCCTCTGCAATGCACCCCACCAACTTAAAAATACATCCCTTATGTGGCCCATATTCGTTGGTTGCCATTGTTCTCTAAACAACGGATAAACCTGTCTAAAGTCTTGTATTAAGGAGTTTCGATTTAAAAATAATTAAAAGAACAACAAAGCACCATTTTCAATGCTACATGATCATGAGAGAGTCCACATCCCCAATGCAAGGTAAGGAAATCAAGGGGATTGATTACTTACAGATTTCCGCAAAGCAAATAAATAGGCGGTGACTAACATGCACCTAACATATATTTTTATTTCTTTTTAATAGAATTTGAGTGATCACTTTTCAAAAATTTTCATCTTATTTTATCTTAATTATTATAATTTTTTTAAATTTTTATATAAAATAAAATAAATAATTCAACTTTTTCAAATCTCAATACAAAAATAAAATAAATAATTTAATCTTGTCAAATCTAAATACAAAAAAATATTAAAATAATATATTCTAATAATATTTTATTCAACTTTTAATTTTAATCTTAATTTATCTCATCTTATTTCTAAAAACAAACGAGACATTCGAATCCACATGAGAAAAGCTTATGACGATGGAGGCAACCGCTCTTTGGCGTGCACCTTATTTCCTAGATTGACAAAATAAAATCTAGGACAAGAATATTGTACAAAATACCATTATGGAAAGAAACTAATTGTTCTTCCTGACATTCAATTGCACTCGATTACAATCCAAACATACAAAACATGCGTATTACGATCCTCTAGACCTAAAATTGGAGAAAAATTTATAGTATGTACTGGGCGCTACAATAATATTGCTGCCTGTGTGCATGATCTTCTAGACATGATTTAAATGTTCAAAAAATATTGTATAACTCAAACTAAGTCTCTCTCATTCTTCAAACTCTAGGCTTTAAGAGATTCTCAAAGTTAACAACTCCAATCATCTCAAAAAGCAATCCAGGATGTCGTCAAAATGCAACGATGCGTTACCCACCTGTTGCCATGTAGCCAGCTGAATAAATACCAGATGCACATGGTTCATGAATAGTCAGTTTCGTGATAGGTGAGCTAAGACGACCTCGGACTGCACTGCTGTCAACACAAAATGCTATCCATGGGGAGAGAAGAATGGACCGTCCACGAACCGAACTAGTCAAGCATTTATTTCAGAGTTGCACTGATGCTCTCTGCTGCAGCTTCTTCTGCCCCAAAACAGGCTTGAACAACTGGTTCTCTCCAGTCTTGGCCTTTCCATCTTATCATTGTCCATTGATATTGCTTGTACACGATGGTGTGACTCATCTTGTGTTTCCACCTCTCGAGGTTCAAACGATGGGCATGGACCATCATTGCAGGTACATAAAGGAATTTTAACAGAAGGAAACGGGCTACAAGCTAGGTGACTGGACATAACAGATCCGAAGAAACTGAAGCCACACGATTCTTTCGGATCTCTGGTGTATGAACTGGGGATTGACAGTCAGGATCACGATGGTGAAGCATGCATGGGGTACAGAGGCCAAGGGACGTTTGTAGTTCATTTTCTTTCGCTGGGGAAACAGGCAATTTGACGAAGATATCATTCTATATCTACAGAGAGGGCAGGGAATGGAGCCAGGCGGTCCCACTAATTCAGAAGGAATGTTGCATGTTAAGCAAAGAAAGAGAGCGCATTTTACACAAAGTTCATGCCCACATCCTGAAATTATACATATACGAATTAGTAAGTGTAGGTGCTACACCATGTAATTGGAAGTGTTACCTCTCAGAGAATAGAGAATAATAACTGTCATGGCCGTTTAACATGACTCCATGGTATCAAGAGCATGTGCGTAAGCATACTCTGCAATGACTACTGAAACCCCCAAATCCTCCAAATCACCCTTCCTCGATTTTAATAATATTACCAACCCATATCGTCTTGACCATGGAGACAATCAATCTCTTCCTTTGGTCCATGATCTTCTTAATACCGACAACTACACTACTTGGTCTAGAGCCATGTGTAGAGCTCTACGTGCCAAGAATAAACTTAGATTCATTAATGGAAGCCTAACTAAACCAAAAGATCCCACAGATTCTCTTTATGCTGCTTGGGAGAGATCATGTAATGACCTTGTTGTCTCCTCGCTTCATAATTCTATCAATTCAACCCTTAAGTTCAGCATTGCCCTAGTCGATGATGCATCTCAAATTTGGTCTGAGCTCAAGGACAAGTTCACTCAACAGAATGGCCATCGCATTTTTCAACTCAAGAAGGCTCTCACTAGTTTACAACAAGATTCTGACTTGGTAAGCATTTACTTTGGTAAGCTCAAAACCATTTGGGATGAATTACTTCTATGTGATCCTTTGCCTGACTGCACTTGTGGCAAGCTTACTGTCTTGCTTGATCGTTACCAATGGGATTGCATCATCCAATTTCTTATGGGTCTCAATGAATCCCACAATGTCACCCGTGACCAGATCATGTTACTTGATCCCTTAACTCCCATCAATAAAATCTTCTCTATGATCCAACAACAAGAAATGCACCATGCTGTACTCAATGGCCTTCCCTCACCTGATTCTATGGCTTTTGCGTCAAACAACCATATTACAAACCATTTCCCAAACCCTCCCAGCAGCCTAAACATGACAAAAGCTTTTGCACTCATTGCAAAATTCAGGGTCACACGATGGACATACGTTTAAAAGCAAGCAATGCTCAAGCACCCATTTGCACTCACTGCCACACGACTGGCCACATAGTAGCAAAATGCTACAAGTTGCATGGTTACCCACCTGGACACAAATTCTATGGAAAAACCCCACAACCTACCCCCTCTTCTGCCAATATGACCATCCTCGACCCAGAAACCCACTCTCATGATACCCCCACCTTCACCAAAGACCAATACCATCAACTACTTTCTCTATTGCAGTCAAAGGAAGCTTCAATGGCTACTCACTCGATCAATATTGTCCAAACAGATTGCATTCCCTCATCCACCATGAATGGTAACTGTTTTTCTTTTACTCCTTTCACTCTATCATAGCACACTAACACACACATATCCTGGATTATTGATACAGGTGCTACAGATCACATGATCTGTAACACCTCTTATTTTTCCTCTATCACCTCTCAGAATTCATTTGTTGTTAAATTACCCAATGGTCGCTCAGCACCAGTTACTCATATAGGCACTGTCCACATCACTCCTACTTTAATTTTGCATAATATATAATGTCCTTTGTGTTCCCCCTTTAGTTTCAATTTAATCTCAGCTAAGCAGCTCACATCTTCTTTATCTTGCTGCTTTCTTTTCTTTTCTTTTCACAAATCTGTTTTCTCCAGGACCTTTTAACATAGACCACAATTGGCATGGGTGAGATGAAGAATGACTTATACCACCTGACCACAACACCAGTCACCCCATCGGCCCTTCTTGACTATTTTTCAATTTCTTTGCATGAGAACATCTCTGTTTCTGCTGTTTCTCACCATTTTCATCAAGTTTCAGGTATATGGCATTGTCGAATGGGTCATAATCCCATTAATAAATTACTTGTAATACAAGACTCATCCATTAAACATGTTTCTAGTATTTCTGTTACCAACTCATGTCATGTTTGTCCTAAACATCACAGATTGCCATTTTCTATCAGTTCCATTAAAAGCAACACTCTCTTTGAACTTATACACTGTGACATTTGGGGTCCCAACCCAGTGGTAGCATATGATGGAACCAAGTATTTTTTAACAATTGTAGAGGACTTTTCTCGAAGTACTTGGATTTACCTGCTTAAAAATAAATCTCACACCAGATCTTGCATTGAAGCTTTCTACAATTTGGTTGAAACACAATTCAATGCTAAAATCAAAATCCTACGAAGTGACAATGGCCTTGAAGTCCAAATGACAGATTTTTTCAATAAGAAAGGCATCATCCATCACAAAACCTGTGTGGCAACCCCTCAACAAAATGGGGTTGTTGAAAGGAAACATTAGCACCATTTGAACATAGCCAGAGCCTTAAAAACTCAATCCAATCTTCCTAACCTTTACTAGAATGATTGTATTTTAACTGCTGCTCACATTATCAATCGTGTTCGTAGCCCTTTGCTTTCCAACAAAACCCCATATGAACTTCTCTTCCACTATCCCCCAACATATTCTCATCTGATAATTTTTGGCTGTTTATGCTTTGCATCCACTCAATCCCACAACAGAAACAAATTTGATCCTCGTGGAAGAACCTGTGTTCTTCTTGGCTATCCTTTTGGAGTCAAAGGATATAAACTCCTTGACCTCCATTCTAAAACAATTTTCATATCCAAAGACGTGACATTTCATGAATATGTCTTCCCCTTTCACCAACTTGAACTTTTTTCACCAACTTCCCAGCTTTCAACCATTTTCCAGCAACCACTTCCTCTTCAAACCTCACTTCCACCCATTAGTAATTTTTCCACCTCCTCAAAAACACTAGCTCCCACTTCATCTCTTCTTTCCCTCTCTCCTCCTTCCCCACCTACTCCACCTATCTCACAGACCCCTTCTCCACCTGTTCTTAGAAGATCTACTCGAACCAGAACAGCCCCTCAATACCTATAGGACTTTCATTGTTAATAAGTCTCTTTTATCTCTCCCACCCAATCAGTGGACATGGCTTCTTCATCAAGTATTCCCTTATCTTTATCTTCTTCTATTTCGTATGATCATTTATCACCTACCCTACCTTTTTTTCTGCTACCATCTCTTCACACATTGATCCTCACACTTTCAAATAAGCCATTAAGGACCCTGATTGGTGTAAAGCAATTGATGCTGAACTTGAAGCTTTAGAGCTCAACCACACTTGGACCATTACTGACCTACCCCCTGGTAAAGTTTCCATTGATTGCAAGTTTGTCTTTAAAACATAATACCATTCCAATGGCACAGTTGAAAGGAAGAAAGCTAGACTGGTTGCCAAAGGATTTACTCAGCAACTAGGTGTAGATTACCATAAAACATTTTTCCCTGTGGTAAAAATTGTCACGGTGAGAACTATTTTAGCCTTAGCCTCCATTAAGAGTTGACATCTTCATCAATTCGATGTCAACAATGTTTTCCTTAATGGAGAGCTCAAAGAAGAAATATACATGTGAAAACCACCTGGATACCACAAGGGTCATCCTGACCAACTTTGCAAACTGCTCAAAAGCATTTATGGTCTCAAACAGGCCTTGAAACAGTGGTATGACAAGTTCTCCTCTTATGTCATTCAATTTGGCTTCACTCAGTCCAAATATGACTACAGTCTTTTCACTTGTCATACTGTCAATTCTTTTACAGCACTACTTGTTTATGTTGATGACATAGTAGTTGCTAATAATAGAGTTGAATACATTTCTTCCCTCAAGGCTTTTTTGAACAAACATTTCAGAATTAAGGGCTTGGGAGCTTTGAGATATTTTTTGGGCATTGAGGTTGCTCGAAATCCTGCTGGTATCCACCTATGTCAGAGAAAATACACACTAGACATCCTTACAGACTTGGGCATGCTTGCCTCTAAGCCACTAAAAATTCCAATGGACCAGAATCACAAACTAAGTAAATCCAGTGGCATTCCCTTACTTGATCCCACTCCCTACAGACAACTCATTGGTCAACTCCTTTACTTGACCATTACAAGGCCTGTCACAAGCTATTCCACCCATGTTCTTAGCCAATTCATGGATCACCCCTCAAGTTCCCTTGCTGCAGCTTATAAGATCCTAAGGTACCTTAAAAACTCACCAGGACAAGGCATTCTTCTTTCATCTACTTCAGACATTCAGCTTAAAGGATATTGTGATTCAGATTGGGCCACATACCCTGATACTCGAAAATCAGTAACTAGGTTCTGCATTTTTCTTGGATATTCCCTCATTTCTTGGAAATCTAAGAAGCAAACTGTGATTTCCAGGTCCTCTGCTGAGGCAGAATATAGAGCTATGGCTTCCATTACCATTGAGTTAGTTTGACTGAGACATTTGTTTGCAAATCTCTCTATTTCCCATCCTCAAGCTGCCCACTTATTTTGTGACAATCAAGCTGCATTGTACATAGTAGCTAATCCTGTATTTCACGAGAGGACCAAACATATTGAAGTGGATTGCCACTTAATCCGAGACAAAATCTTAGAGGGCACAATAACAACTGCTTATGTCTCCACTACTTCACAACTGGCAGACATTTTCAACAAGGCTTTGCCTTCTAATCTACTTTATTCACATCTCTCCAAGATGGAAATAGTTAACATCTATTATCAATCTTGTGGGGGGGTATTAGAGCAGCCTACACAGCATACCAATCAAGGCTCAGATCATGAAGCACATGCTGATCGTGGACAATCCAAGGACCCTGATATGCAGGTTCACTCTGCATCCAATGTGCATGATACACATTGTGGTTCCTATGTTAATTTACCATAAGGACCATTCTTTTGTTGTTTTATTATGTACCTTAATGTAATTTTAAAATTTGTTACACAACTGTACAGAATTCTTTTTATTCCTTTAGTTTTTAAGATTCTTTTTCCCTTTTTTGTATAAAGTTACAATAGCTTGTAAGACAATAGTACAATGAATACAACATAGTAGAAAGTTTCTGCTTGAGCAACCTTTCTCTCGATTATTTTCTTTCTAGATTCATAATTCTCATAGAGACAACCATCCAAATCAAACCAATTACGTCTATATGATTATATATATATATATATATATATCTTAAGAAAAATAATGGAATATATCAGTGTGTATTAGTACTCTATAAATAAGCTCCTTGATCAGCAAGCAATTAAGGATGCATGCTAGGGTTACTGCAGTGCTTATAATGGCGAATATAGCTTGCCATTTTTTTATTTTTTTATTTTGCCCTTTCAAGTGGTGTGGTCAGCTGGTTTCATGAAAACTAAGCACCTTTCGTCAAGCTTAATTATGTTTTGCCTTTGATAAAAAGACGTGCATGCATGTTTCATGCTAATTAAGCCAATAAATGTTTTACTTGATTTCACCATTAATTTGATTCATAAGAAAATAATAGCTAGCTAGCTAATCAGTTATTAATTTAAGGATGATATTGATGATGATGATGATAAATATATATACATATATATATATATATATATATATATATAAATTAGTTGGTCGCTACAATAGAAATGTTTTTATATATTGAATACAAAGTGCTACATGATTTAACAAATTAGTTAGCAAATATACCTTGGAAGTATATACAATTAAAACTTTGGTTGAGCAACTACTTGATCTTCTATCTATTTTCATTATATCTATTTTATCTCGATTTCTTGATCTATATTAATTAATAACGAGCTAGAAATCTCACAAATTAACTAATTAATTTGCTTTAAGTACTGAAAGCAGCACTAATCAAAATTTATTCAATTAATATAATCATGTCAGAGCACTAAAAGCTCGTATATATAAGTTGATTAAAATTTAAAAAACACGTTAGGAAAACTAAAAATGTAAATATATAAGATTTTTTTTAATTAAACTTATTATAATTTTCATCTAATCGATTCAATTTCTAATCAAACCAAGTAATGTAATTTGACATATATTTTTTTTATTATATAAGTTTAACTTATATGATACATCATGTATAATTAGTTAATTTTCATTTAATATATAATAACACAAATGGGGAGTACCGGCCGACCGGATGAAGTCATGATCATTTTATATATATTGTATTAGTTTAAGTATTATTATTATTATTATTGTATTTTGGTTATTTAGTCAGCATGAGTACCTATGAATTGTACTGTACGTATTTATTATTATTTCATACCTTGACCTCTAGTAAACCAGCTTTGAATCATGCACCACTCTAGTTAACGTTTTGACTAGATTTAGGCCGAAAATCATGCCTTTGGGGACCGAAAGTAGGAATAAAAAAGGTCTGTGGGTCTCTTTGTTTTTGAAGTCAACATTCTGGCCTCAACCTCTCCGTACTACAAGACTCCGGCTTCACTGGTTTTCGCCTCAGTTCGGCTAAAACACGTTCTCTTTTTCTGGCTTTTGACTTTCTTAGGTAATTAGTCGGCCCCACCCTTTCTTTCTTAGGTATGTGACCTTACATTTTCAAGGTTTTGACTTTTCTAAACATCCTTAGCCATTTGATATCCAATTCCACCAGATTCATAAGAGTAGTTTAACGCGGGCCGGCCTCACCCTCACATGGGACAACGCATCAGATTTTGTCGGTCCACATAAGAATTCTAAAACCTTTGGCAAAGAGAAACCACAGGTTAAAAGGTGGGGATCAGTGGATACGTACAGCATAGTTTTGCAGGCATGCATTAGTTCAAGAATCTATAGCCTCTCAACATTGCTCTATAAATGTATATGAGAAGGTCCCCTTTCTCATTCAAAGAGCCAACATCAAAATCCTAAAGTTCAAAGCTTCAATTTATACATCTTCAAGCCTTGTAGAAAAAATGAGCGTAGAAGTTTTGGATGCTGCCACCATCTTCAACTTCGTTGATGATGAAGAAGCATTCGAAATCTCGGTATGTGACCGTTTTGCTCACCTTGACACTAACCATGATGGTCTTCTCTCCTATGTAGAGATGTTGAAGGAGCTTCAGTGTCTGAGGGTCTTTGAGACCCATTTCGGCATCGACGTGAAGCCAGACCCAGATGAGCTAGCTCGTGTCTATGATTCCCTGTTCATGCAGTTCGATCATGACTCTAATGGGACGGTCGATCTGGTGGAGTTCAAGGAGGAAACCAAGAGAATGATGCTTGCTGTGGCCAACGGCATGGGGTTCTTGCCGGTTCAGATGATCCTGGAAGAGGATAG
The DNA here is from genome assembly GCF_018687715.1 of Carya illinoinensis. Taxonomy (NCBI): domain Eukaryota; kingdom Viridiplantae; phylum Streptophyta; class Magnoliopsida; order Fagales; family Juglandaceae; genus Carya; species Carya illinoinensis. Next base: position 10,633,055 of record NC_056754.1, on the reverse strand, counting down.
CTTCCTGAAGAAAGCTGTTGATCGAGAATCCACAAGGGTGGCGGTTTAAGTTCATTAACGAGTGTGAACTTGTTGATGAAACGAGTGTGAACTTGTTCTTGTCTTTGTCCTCCTATTTCCAAGGTACTGGAGCTGCAATCATGATAAGGAATTTTGTTCTGTTAAGATCCAAAGTTCTATAGGTTAATAATAGCTCCAAGTTCCAAGTACAAGCTAATCTTAGTGCGGTGGTTATATATCGATCAGCAACTAATACGGAAAAACTCAATTGATAATATTGGATCTAACTACTAACAATGTTGTCAAACATAGGTCAATCGAATGGGCCAAAAGTTCTATATTTATGTATTACATAAACTTGCTGATAAGTGCCGGTATCTGTACAAAGAATAAATCCACTTAGCAGCCACTGTTCGGTGCATCCACAATGCACGCATGACGTGTAGACTGGACTCGGTTCACTAACGCCACCAATGAATCGTCTCCCTCATTTCGAATCCCTAATTCGGTTTGTTGCCCAGATGACTAACACAATAGGGGATGAATTGAGTTGTATTTAAAAAAAATAACAATTATAAATCAAATATACAATATAAAATATAAACAAAATACGAAACAGCAATAAATATAAAGAGTAAGGTTAATAGAGAATCAAACTCAGTATGTTAACGAGGTTCGGTGCCACTGCCTACGTCCTCGCCTCAAGCTACCCCTTGAGGATCTCCAAATTTACTATTCAACCTCCTTCAGGTAGAGATAAAAACCTATTACACTTTCAGGTGGAGATAGAAATCTATTACACTTTTGAACAACACCGCTACAAAGGATCCGTGTAGAACACCCTCTACACTTGCAATCACCTTACACGTGGTGATTTAACTATTTCTTGTATAGAACACTTTCTATACTCACAAGAGTTATACACACATTTTTACTGATATAAGAGCTGATAGTGGGTAAATTATCAGAAAATACTCCTCAATGAGTGAAATAAGAACAATACAGCACAAACTATATTTCTTTCAAAATGAATAAGGATTAAGGCTCAATGCTTAGAGAAGAGAGAATGACAGCTTTGAATGAATGTTGTATGCTCTTAGTGTTGTAAATGTGAATCTCTCAAATGATCTATTTATAGGCATATGAGACTTCATATTCAAATTTAAAAAGATCACATATCAAAGATAACATCATTCACTTTTTCAAAAAATTCAAATAAAAGGTTCTTCTTTTTCAGTTGTCAAAGACAACATCATTCATTTTTCAAAAATTTCAAACTTAATCTTTTACTTTTGGCATATGACAAAAGGAGCACACTTTACCTTTCAAATATTTCAAACCTAATCTTTTTACTTTTTGCATATGACAAAAAGAGCACACTTTACTTTTCAAAATTTTCAAACCTAATCTTTTTACTTTTTGTATATGTCAAAAAAAGTATCAATCACTTTTGAAAATATTCAAATAAAACATGCACATGTGAAAGATGACAATCAATTATCTTTAATATTTTCAAAATTTAAAACTTTAATCATGTAATGCACATGTGAAAGATGACAATCAATCATCTTTCATAATTTTTAAATTTAATTTTCAAAATATTCATGTACATGTGGAAAATGTATTTTAATGTTTTATGATAAAATATTAATTTTGAACCTTAATTCTAATTTCGAATTTTTAAGAGATTTACAACATTACTCTATGACTTGAATGTGAACTCGTTCCCTTCTTACTCATGTTTGTTTTCTTGATGTGCTTGACTCCATTGTGTAGACACTTGAGTTTGAGACTCATTTATTATTTGAATTCATTTGTTATCATCAAAATCCATGTGTAGATATATAATTATACAAAACTTGAAATCTTGGATTCAACACGGTCGTTAACCCCCTCTCATTTCCCCCCCTCCTCCCAAGCGTAGAAAGGACATCGATGCCAAGGACCCTCAGCCCTCACGGTTTCATCTCTCTCTCTCTCTCTCTCTCTCTCTCTCTCTCTCTCACACACACACACACACACACAATCTCTCTCTCCTCGCCCCATGGTCGTCTTCTTCTTCTCGCCCCGTCGTTGTCGTCTTCTACCCTATTTCTCTTTCTCTCTCTTTGTCTTGCTGAAACCCTAGCCTCCTATCACTCCGATTGAAACTTTGTTCCTTGTGGCGGTTGTCTTCAACATTTTCCCTCCATCGTCAACTTCAGTTTTTCTCCATCGCACACTCTCTATTTCGATTTGGGTTGAGATCGAAAACATTGTAGTTGAAATGGGTAAGTAAAATTATTTATTATTTATTTTGTATAGATAGCTTCCTTCTTGATCTGCATGATGAGTTGAAAATCCATTGTAATAACAGTATGATATATATTTGTGTACGTAGGGAGGAAACCCCACTTGATCCAGTCCGACGCTGATCCAGGTTAATTTTTCCTGATTTATTTGCTTTACAGTGCTAACTGGTAATCTTAAAAAGTGGTACAAGGGAGCTAGGTAAAAATGATTGCATCTTGTTATGTAATTCCTACTTGTTTTTTACTTCTTTGTGTGCTGATTTTTACTCCTTGATTTTATGAATTTTAGACTAATTTAGGGGTTGTTCAAATGATTTTGTCTTTGAGTTCAAATGACACACCTTAAATAGACGTCATGCTCATTTGTAATACTCTTCATATGAAATGTATACACATCGTTGGGGCATCTTGTTTGGTCGAAGAGCATTTGTATACCACATCCTGCTTATTATTTCCATATAATATATGCTTATATACATATCTTACTTATACCACAATGGGGCTTAAAAAAAAGGCAAAGTGAGAAAGATATGGACTTGTGGAATTTTTATAGTTTATTGGCTTTGTTGAGTCATATGGAAGGGCAGAATTTGGTCACTAAGTTGGCCTTGGATTTTTGTATATTTTCATATGAGTGTTGAAAGAAAAATTCTATTTACATCTCCAATTATATGTACTTATATACTCTTGCCTTGAGCTGCTAATCATGGTTTAGAGAAGTTTGAACTTTAAAACTAAAGACCAAACATATTACCACGTAATCCATTTCCCTATAGTTTCTTGTGGAATTTTTACAGTTTATTGGCTTTGTTGAGTCATATGCAAGGGCAGAATTTGGTCACTAAGTTGAGTGGTTATTAACTCCACCATGTTAATAGCTTTTTTGCTTTTTTTTTTTTAGGTCTTTGAATTTGTATTTGGTTTTTCAGAATCACGCATGGCATCATCCGAATCATCATCTGTAGTTAATGATTTTGTGATGGAATCACCCACTTGTTGGTGTGGTTTAAACACCACTAAAAACATCCCACACAAAAAAAAATTCCGGAATGAGGTTTTTTGCATGCCCAAATTATAATACGGTAATACCCAAAAAATATTATTTACATATCATTTTTTACCCTATTGGGTGTATTGAAATCATGTTAATTAGGAGTTCACCATTGTGTGTAGGGAGATGCTCGGTGTGAATTTTTCGTTTGGTTGGATATACTGACTTTACTAGAGGAGAATTTTCGTGTAAGAGAGAATAAGGCTTCCTGTAGCTGGGAGGATGTATTACAGCGCAACTATGATGTTAGGAAAAGGGAAGATAAAGTCCGAGACGCTATGAAGAATCTGAAAAAATAGAAACAAAAATTACTGATTATGTACTGGGTTTTGACATTTGTAGTTGTCTTTGCTTGGTTTGGTAAATACCATGTAAAGAGCACAACAAATTTTGGAGCTGTCTGGTTTTTTTTTTTGGTTGAAACAGCTTGTTAACCCCATGTTGGTACTGAAAACCATGTAAAATTTCTGGTTTTAGGTTGCTAACCCATGTTGGTACTGAATCACTGAAAATTCTTGTTGGAAATAGCTTGTTAATGAGATGTTGGGGATAAAGAACATTGTAATTTCTTGTTAATGCCCACTGTGTAATTATTAACAGTGGATGTACTTGTTGTAGTAGACTGAATGTAATAGCCACATTGTAATTTCTTGTTGATGCCCACTGTGTAATTATTAATAGTGGATGTACTTGTAGTAGACTGAATGATCTCAAGAAATATTGCTATTACATTATGAATATGTGAATGTTATAGAATTTCTTCCTTCTCTCTATGCTGGTTTCAGAGTGTTTGTTTTTTTTTTTCTTGTTGAAATCACAATGCATGACGTATATTTCCAACCATATTTCCAACCATTTTTACTCGAAACCATTCAGGGTGCAACCCACAAATATATAATATAATTATGACAATATAATTAACAACTGTGCCTATGAGCGAAAGACATCATAAAAACTGCGATATACAAATCTCGAGTTCAAGCATTAATTTGCCTATACATATTCCTTCCGCCTGTGACACAATAGAGGACATTCTAATGGCACCATACAAAAGTAAAAGTGCAGTCTGGTCTGAAATACAACTTTCAAACCATATACATCAATCAACTTAGCTTTTTTACTTACATTTTTCCTGACCATTGAAATACATATTTCCAACACAATCAATTACTGAGTATTCATGTACCCATCAAAACCCGAAATTTAAGGCCAATCTTACAACTCAACCCCATCCCCTCCAAAACCAATATGCCAAGTTCAAATTGTAATTTACAAAATTCATCCAACAACCATAAAGTGTGGTTCTCTTGATGTTCTCTAAGAGGATCCCGAGGGGCTTGCTGTAGTTGCTCTCAGCAGTTGGTTCTGATGATGAACCCATATATGTATTTTTTCCTCACTTTGGAAGGTATAAAGAGGAACAAGTTTAACTTCCACTTATAAGTTTCACACTTTGCAAGCTGCAAATGGGAAAAATAAACTAAACAAATGAGATTGCAATTAAAGAGACAAATGTACCGAAACTAACAACTCAACCCTGGGGCAATCAACCAATGTTCAATAAATCAATCATCCAACGAAACATATGCTGACAATTAAGTGCTTCCAATTTCGACACCATGGGTTCAGACAATCAGCTTGAAATTCAGCATATATCAACCAAAAAAGTCTATTTCTTAGAGATCTTTCTTAACGAAATAAAACTAAGAAATACAAGGAAGAAAATTGAAGCGGTAAAAAAACCCTCTTGTAACAAAATTTAGAGAAAAAAAAAACAAGTGAAATGTCTCTTTGAGCAAGTACCCATTATCAAATTCCTATCCTCTACAATGTTTCCCTGATAAAACCGATTACCTAACTCTAAATAGAAACTAGAAAACTGATTAAAAAAATAGACTGCCCAACTGTCAAAGAACCTCCCCAAGTAGCAAGAAATATATATATACACAAATATTCTGGTGAGTTTTATGGTACACATATTTGTATACAATAACAATAAACAACCCCACTCCAACATCTAGAACCTTGTGAGATCGCAACAGCCTAGTCTTCTTGGGGCTTACAGTTATGTGGTTGTGTATATTTTCAACAGTGGTGAAAACTCACTTGTCAGTCTTACTCAACGTCACATTTACTCTGGCCTTACAATTCGTTCTAGTTGTTAACCGTGACTTCGACATATTACTGTTCTTAGGTTGGTACTTTCTACCATGGGCACATCCAACAGTCACATAAACTGGCCTCCCATCATCATCTCTCCTAGTCCTTTGTATCCGTACACCAAAACCCTCTTGTTTCGCATAATGCTTATAGTAGGCTATCAGATCTTTCACACTTGCAAATTCCATACCGGATCTAGGTGCATCAACTCGTACCTCATCTTCTTGGACAACAGTGGTACCCTCTAAATCTTCATTTATGTCAATGTCCATTTCTACATTTATTCAAATATGGATGGATTAGCATAAAAAGAAAATACATAAACTATAATCAATTAAAAGGAAACTATAAATACCATCGGCGTCATGAACACTGTCATCACTAATTCGTGATGAACACCCAACATTTTTTTTTTCAAATTCAGTAGCAGTTGAGTCAGGGGGCGCTTCTCATGTCCAGTCTTCCGGATTAGTCGGCAGAGGGTAGGGCACATAAGGTGGCATCTGCTCAAATAGGACATTGTTAGGCAAAATGGAAGTTTCTCACTAAACTAAACAAAATAGAGCCATTTAAATTTTCAAAGAAATATACCTCAAATGAATGATCAAATGGGTTAAAGTCTTCATCAAATGGGTTGGCCATGATTTACATCAAAAGTCAGCACCAAGTAGTAATTATGCTGTTAGTTAGATTCTGCAAATTACATCATAGGAATTGATTGAACGGCGGGAATGAGAAGAAATTAATGAAGCATGAAAATTTTCTAGTTTTTTCTCTCATCTTTGAAGAATGGGAATGGGAATAAGAAGAAGAAATAAGAAATAATAAAAGAATGGGAATGACTAAAGAGCAGCTTAGGAATGGAGTAATAAATTGTTGGTCAATAACTTAAAAAGATGTAATTGAAAATATGTTTTAAACAGAACTTTTTTCATGTTTAAATAAGAAAACATATTCAACTCACCTATCCAATATGGTGAAGGTCGAAAATGTTAAATATCAAACATCTCTTAACAGAGTGTAGTCAATGGAAGAATATCATGAAATATGAATGCCAACATCAACAGAAGAAACAGTTATATTCACTAATTCAAGAATTCATCTCCAATTATACTCACTAAATCATAATAACAATTTGTTCTTATGATTTATCAACCGTTTAAGAGAGTGTAGTCAACGGAACAATTTGTTATTATTATTATTATTATTATTTTTTTGGAGTATGTTACTCATTAAAGTTAATAAAAAATAAAATTAGAAAACTTTCTTCTTAAATCTAAAAACATCATTCTATCATTTTGGCTATAGACATTCTGTAAATAAATTAGAAAACTTGCTCACGCATGTTTCCGATGTGTTTCAAGATTACCTACTCTGTAAAAAAAATGGAAAACTTGCTCACGCATGTTATGTGGTTTCTGTAATCTTAACTAAACTCAGTAATCTTCAAACACATTACACGTTTTTAAGCAATAGATTGTACCAAATCAAGGGAAGATAAATTTGAGATATTAATCTCACAGCTAAATGTATGTACGTACAAGTCATTTACATAAACCTAACAAGTATTTCATTCCTCCATATTCCAAACTTAGAGTACCCATCGAAAAAGCTAAGTTTTTTATCTCACAAGCCACAACCATTCAAACCTAACAGAATACAAGTAAAAGCTGACATTTTTATCTCATATTTCCAACCCATTCAAAACTAACAGAAGCCAAGCAAAAGCTGAGGTTTTTCTCTATGCCCTAAGCTACCATACTAATCTCGAAAAACAAAAAAATCGAATCTTGATGTACACATGAAAAACATAATGTTACAATACGTAAGAAACTGAAAATATTTACCTCCTAAACTTCTCAATGGATTTACCCAAAACAGAGCTATTTGGAACTGTTTATGCTTTGATCCGTTCACAGTCATTTCAAGGGGAGTGGATGCACTAGTGTAGGAGACTCGCAAGGTGGCGCTGATCAGAGACTCGCCGTCGCAAGGTGGCACTGGGAAGAGGAAGGGCATATGCAGGTTCATGCCCAGGCAGAAGGGAGTTTCAAGGGATTCAGCCCTCGTTTGCTCCGTTCAACGACCTCGTGGGGAGTGGCAGCACTGGGAAGACAGCAGAGGGATGCAAGAGAAAGTGGCTGACGACAGAGACACCGTCGCCGGGAGGCCTAGGTAGATGGACAATTGTAGGCATGAGACCGTAATTCAAATTGAGTCAAAACGCACCATTTTGATCAAAATGAAAAAAAAAATTAAAACTAAAAAAAGCCACGTAGTGAGTGCATTATGTGCAATGCACCCCCACCAACTTAAAAATATATCACTTATGTGGCCCACGCTCGTTGGTTGTCGTTGTTCTCTAAACAACGGATAAACCTGTCTAAAGTCTTGTATTGAGGAGTTTCGATTTAAAAATAATTAAAAGAACAACAAAGCACCAATTTCAATGCTACATGATCATGAGAGAGTCCACATCCCCAATGCAAGGTAATGAAATCCAAGGGGATTGATTACTTACAGATTTCCACAAAGCAAATAAATAGGCGGTGACTAACATGCACTTAATCTATTTTTTTATTTCTTTTTAATAGAATTTAAGTGACCACTTCTCAAAATCTATCATCTCATCTTATCTTAATCATTATAATTTTTTTAAATTTTTATATAAAATAAAATAAACAATTCAACTTTTTCAAATCTCAATACAAAAATAAAATAAATAATTTAACCTTGTCAAATATAAATACAAAAAAAATATTAAAATAATATATTCTAATAATATTTTATTCAACTTTTAACTTTAATCTTAACTTATCTAATCTTATCTCTAAAAATAAACAAGACATTCAAAACCACATGGGAAAAGCTTATGACGATGGAGGCAACCGCTCTTTGGCATGCACCTTATTTCCTAGATTGACGAAATAAAATCTAGGACAAGAATATTGTACAAAATACCATTATGGAAAGAAACTAATTGTTCTTCCTGACATTCAATTGCACTCGATTACAATCCAAACATACAAAACATGCGTATTACGATCCTCTAGACCTAAAATTGGAGAAAAATTTACAGTATGTGGGCGCTACAATATTGCTGCCTGTGTGCATGATCTTCTAGACATGATTTAAATGTTCAACAAATATTGTATAACTCAAACTAAGTCTCTCTCATTCTTCAAACTCTAAGCTTTAAGAGATTCTCAAAGTTAACAACTCAAATCATCTCAAAAAGCAATCCAGGATGTTGTCAAAATGCAACGATGCGTGATCCACCTGTTGCCATGTAGCCAGCTGAATAAATACCAGATGCACATGGTTCATGAATAGTCAGTTTCGTGATAGGTGAGCTAAGACGACCTCGGACTGCACTGCTGTCAACACAAAATGCTATCCGTGGGAAGAGAAGAATGGACATCCACGAACCGAACTAGTCAAGCATTTATTTCAGAGTTGCACTGATGCTCTCTGCTGCAGCTTCTTCTGCCCCAAAACAGGCTTGAACAACTGGTTCTCTCCAGTCTTGGCCTTTCCATCTTATCATTGTCCATTGAAATTGCTTGTACACGATGGTGTGACTCATCTTGTGTTTCCACCTCTCGAGGTTCAAACGATGGGCATGGACCATCATTGCAGGTACATAAAGGAATTGTAACAGAAGGAAACGGGCTACAAGTAACTGGACATAACAGATCCGAAGAAACTGAAGCCACACGATTCTTTCGGATCTCTGGTGTATGAACTGGAGATTGACAGTCAGGATCACGATGGTGAAGCATGCATGGGGTACAGAGGCCAAGGGATGTTTGTAGTTTATTTTCTTTCGCTGGGGAAACAGGCAATTTGACGAAAGAGATGATTCCATATCTACAGAGAGGGCAGGGAATGGAGCCAGGCGGTCCCACTAATTCAGAAGGAATGTTGCACGTTAAGCAAAGATAGAGAGCGCATTTTACACAAAGCTCATGCCCACATCCTGAAATTATACATATACGAATTAGTAAGTGTAGGTGCTACACCATGTAATTGGAAGTGTTACCTATCAGAGAATAGAGAATAATAACTGTCATGGCCGTTTAACATGACTCCATGGAATGAAAGAACTCTATAAGAAGCTTCAATGTTTCAATAATTAATTCAAAAACAGATTTAGAAAATCATACAAGGAAAATGATATCTTATTTCTCTCAATCATGACTCACAAATGGTAGTGGAAGGTACACTGCTCATAGCTAAACCTTCTTAGGAAGTGATAGCATAATGCTGAGTTTCGCGGCCAAGAAGAGTGGAAGACAAGCTCAACCAGATCAATTTTATATTTTTTAAATCCTTAATCCTCCTAAAACCCAACGGTTCCTTTGCACTGATTTGATCACAAATTGTTTTTATGCATGACTAAACTAACAATCAGCAGGATGACTAGAAATTAGCCAACCTTGATGGTAATTTTTTGGCAAGTCAATCGTCCATCTTAAGAAGAAGATCACTCATTCCTCATTTTGCACATTACCAGGAAAAAAAGACTTAAGGTATAGGCTAGAGATGTAAAAATATCTACATATGTAACATGCATATGTACGTGCAAATGCCCGTGGACAAAAGGAAGGAAACAGACCTTCAGCAGCCAAAGAACATGCTCTCTCCAAGCAGACAGCACAGACATCAGCATCATCATCAGAGGTTGTTGAGGACTTTAATCCACACTCTCTGCATAGAATTCACAATGCATGATCTTAGTTTCAATATTGAAAAAGGAGTCTTACACCATTACAATGTTGCAGTCTCAACACTGAAAAACAGGCCCTTTCTCAAAGGTCTACAAGAAATAAAAGGATATGGTCTAGAAGTCCAAAAGAGTCAAGTATGATGACTGCCTGCCATCATACGTGCCCTAGACTCCTCAAAAAACTGCTTCTAAGTGTGTATGCTTTAAGTTCTATGGGCTAATAGTCAGCAACCCACTGAATACCCTGGGTGACATCCGAGCCAGAGCCAAAGTATTCTTCCATGATTTTTTCGCACCATTTGTAAGGTAACACTTTTTCAAAGTCATGAGATGCATCTGTAGTCATGGTTAACTGTAATATCACCTTGCTATGTTAAGTACACTCAAGAGAGGCAAGGATAGGTAATTTGAAGAAGGGAATGCCGGCAATATCGAGTTGGAATTGGGTGCTAGCAGTGGTTCAAGCCAGTGGCGCCCCCACATCCTGGCAACATCAACAGGAAGCCACCTGAAAAAAAAAAAAGATGAAATTCTTTTATTCATGTCGCATGGAGTTTTTTCTTTCTTTTTTCTTTTTATGAACTCGTCACATGGAGTAACTAATACTAAAACCGGACACCCAAAGACCCAGTTCAGATATTATACCCATTGCAATTATTTCAAAGATAAAATCCTTTTATTCATGTCACATGGAGTTTTTTCTTTCTTTCTTCTTCTTCTTTTTTTTTTTTTTTTTTTTCCAATCATCTCGTCACATGGAGTAACTAATACTAAGACTGCACACCTAAAGACCCAGTTCAGATATTATACCCGTTGCAATTCAAGGATATCCTACTGGCGCCTCTTGCAAGGAGAATCTGAAGAAGAAAGAACACCATTATTTCAAATTCAAGAAAGACCACAAATTAAGTAACCAACAAGGTTGTTAAAAATATTGCCTGACAACATTTCAAATTTCCCCCAGAAGCAGCATAGTGCAATGGAGTGCTTCCAGCTCCTGGAAAGATGTTCTAATTTCAGTTTGAAGAGTGAACAAGAAGCAACCATCAAAGATATAAGGTGCCATGCTTCAGCACAGAGCATACCTATCAAATCCAAGGACGTTCCATAATGAGATGTTACAGCCGAAACATTGGCATGAAGGTCAAGAAGGAGCTGTATGCAATCAAAATACCCATTCAATGAAGCCATGTGAAGAGCAGTGATACCACCATCAGCTGCCTTATTTACAAACTTAGACAGAGCACTGCACAGGATAAATAAATAAATAGTAAGAACAAAATATACAGATGACTTTTATATAGCACCCATAATCATCATGGCTGGGCAGAGATGTTATCTGATGATAGCTTGACCCGCAGGGAAAATAAAGATGCTGAAGGTTATACAGAACCAGACATGAAAAAGGGTAGAAACAAAAAGCAACAATACAAAACTGTATTCAAGATATCTATGCAACATTTCTTCCAGAAGGAATTCACATGGTAATTCTTTATTGCTAACAAAGGGTAGAAACAAAAAACAATAATACAAAATTATATTCAAGATATCCATGCAACAATTCTTCCAGCAGAATTCACATGGTAATTATTTATTGCTAACAAAGCGTTCAAGTATTCAAAATCTTTACAAACAAGAATAAACATATTTTACTACCACTTTCGGGTGTAAATCCAGGAAATATCTACATATTTAATAAATTAGTTAAAGCCTCACACCTTTGGTCGTACTTATTCTTTACATATGTGCCATCACTTCGATCACCATCTGTCTCTGCATGTAGAGCTTCATTAGGAGCACTTTGAACAAAGTCAGCCACTACAAGTCTTATACATCTTGCATGACCACTGACGGCTGCAAAGTGGAGGGCTGTCCTTCCACTGAGATAATCTGCCCTTGTAACCTGTAATAATTGAAGAAAACAGCTCAAAACAATCTATCAATAAATACGACCAGAAATGAGCAAAATTGAAGGACAAAATTTCTCTCTCATATTGAAGCTTTGACCAGACCCATGGGCTTAAGATTATACTAGGAAATTAATAAAAATAAGAAGTTTTGAAAACTCACATTGCATCTATAAAGAAGAAGAGTCTGCACAACTTCCCAGTGCCCGTATCTACAAGCTTGCATCAACGCCGTCTTCAAATACGAATGCAAATAAAGATCCATGTCAATTACACTAATTCATTTTTACAAGATCAGTGACATTATTGATCATATCAGTTTAGATTATGGGGCTGCCAGAATTAGTTCTTAATTTTGATTCAGAAGCATTTCCTATCAAAATCCTCTTATCAATCAGATTCAACACTGTTCATTTTACTTTTTTATTTTTTAATTGGCACCAAGTGTCTAAGAACAAAGCCCCAACTAATCCCGGGGGTGCACATGCCCTTGGCAAGGAGTTTCCCGTAAGTGCACCTTGGATAATTCAAGGAGAACTTCTCCCAGTCTGATGGCCCCTATAAATTGTTTGCACCTGAGAGATTTCAAACCTTAGACCCGGAGGGACCATACCGTCAAGATCAAGGCCTTTACCGCTTCAACAACCCTTAGGGGTTAACACTTCATTTTATTTATCATAATAATCAATCAGATTCAACAGACCCAATAATATGAGTCATGAAGAGCATATTCAAGATATCGGTTTTTCAAAAATCAGCGTTTGCACTGAACGTTTCTAATCTTAATTACTGAATTAGGCAGATCACAGAAAGGGGGGGAAAGGCCTTTTACAGCAGGATTATCTATGCGTCTCCGACAACAAAATTCAAATTCAATCTCGAATTCATTCAAAGCATCCGATTCCAATTCCAAATGAGAAATAATATTCATAGTTGATTTTGTCATATCTGGTCACTGTCTATGTGGCGCAATTTTATATGTCAATCACTTCAGTAACTAGAAAGTGTGGAGGATGGCAAAATAAAGGATGAAAAGTAGCGTTGCTTGTCCCAAATACTACATCAAAGCCAACGAATTAAAATGTAGTTAAGAAATCCATACCCATCTCAGAAAATGCGCTGAAAATCTAAACCGTAAATGCGAAAACAAATGTTATCTAACAAAGAATCAGCAACATAAAACAGAACATAGATGAGAAAACCACCAAATCTTGTACCTGACCACAGTAATTCCTCGAATTCGCATCTGCTCCATTCTCAAGCAACAACGCCACAATCTATTCAAACACACACCAACCCCATAGGATACCAAGACAAAGGTCAGGGAAAAGGGGAAAAAGGATCAATAGGCAGCTTCGAGATGCAAATAGCAAAAAGAAAAAAGGTAAAAGGACCTCGTTGTGGCCCTTGGCGGCAGCAAAATGGAGGGGGGAATTGAGGCCACCGAAGGTGGAGTACTTGGCCAGGCATGGATTGCAATCCAATAGCATTTTGGCCTCGATCAAATCGCCGTCTCGAGCGGCCGATACCAGCCTCTCACCGGTTGCAGAACACCCAAAAGAATTACCCATCCGTGTTTCTCACTTGCGTGTCAGTGCGTATGTATTGGAGCTTTGTATGGGAACAAATATATTAGGTCAACCGTCGTACGACAATTTCATGGACAGGAAATAAGAAATTCGACGGGAGGCACGGCAGGTTTTGGATTTAGCGGCGACCTGGAGATATGACGTGGCATCTGTACGTGAGCGCGCGCGTCCGTTTACTGGATTGCTTGCGTGTCTTGTGCAATGCTTGGGATCTTTGCTGCAGGTGGGTGGTGTGGTTTGAAACTTTTTGAGGGACACGGTAGGAGGTAAGGGAGGGGGTAGTTTTGTACGAATAAAATTGCGTAATAATTTATATATTAATGTTGATTTTTTTATATTTAAAATTTAAATTAATATTATTTTTAATAAAATTTAATTTTTTATCAATCATATTATATTAATGTACATATTAATTATTAATTATGTTTGTAACTAATTTTTTTAACAATAAATGAGTTTTATTATGTACAAGCAAAGTAACGTATTAATCTGTATATCAATACTGATTCCTTCATATTTAAAATTTAAATTAGTATTATTTTTAATAAAATTTAATTTTTTACCAATTATATTAGATTGATGTACATATTAATGCATAATTATAATTATAATTAAATTTTTTTAACAATGAATGAGTTTTGCTATTCTTCTCTAAAGAGAATAAATTTTATCTGGTTTTAATTGGTTAGAAATAAAATAAAAGTTAAAAATTGAATAAAATATTATCACAATATAATTTTTTAATATAATTTTAATTTTAAAATTTTAAAAAAATGAAATTATTTATTATATTTTATTTAAAAATTATAATAATAAAATAAAATTATTTAATTTGCATAACAAAACGAAGCCTTGAGCTAGAGCTTAGATGATCTAGGACGAATTGAGAGTATGACTGTACTCAAGTATTCTAATATATTTTGTTTTTAAATATCATTTTTTATATCACTTTATTAAAAAAATAAAAATTATAAAATAGTTATAAATAAAGTTACAAGTTTATATTTTTTTGTACATAAATAAATTTTAGATGTATTACATTACATCACATCAAATCACATGCAGCATCTTCGATAACAAACCCACTAAATGCTATTAAAGTGTAGTAAATAGAAACAGTGTCTTTCACTGTAGTCTCGTTACTTGCTTTTCTTGTTGGTTCTTCATTGGTAATATATGGGACCCCTGGTCAGTCTGGTCACAGTGATCTTTTGAGTAAGCACTCGACCCCCAAGACTCGATCAATGCAGTATTGTATGCTCACAACGGTTGGAAGGGAAGCGAGCAGGAGGGCAAGAATCGTTGGGCGTTTGGTTGAGACAATATGCGATTGATTAGATAATAAAGGAGGCAGACAGACGTGGAAAAGGCCAACAAAGCAGCACCTGTGTCGTGTCTCTCGTCTTAAAAGGTGGTGTGGAGGCAGAGACGGGTGCGCCCTCGTTTTTGTCACTACAGATGATCAGGTACCGGTACTCACTTCCGGAACAAAATGAAAAATATTAAAAAGTAAACGTCCTGGTTTAGTGGGAGATCTTTATGCACCCTGCAGGTATACAGGGGACCCGAGGCTTGGGCAGGGGTCCACCGGTGGAACTCCACATTTAATTACAAAAGGGATGGGACGATTGGGAACTGATCTTAACCGGTGGGTACAATGGCGTTAAAAGTTGTGTGAGTTTAACGTCCAACTATTCGCAAAGGAAGGGAATGGGATCATAGTTGCTGTTTTCTTTTTGGAAAACACTACTACTATCACAGAGAATTCCAACCGAAATTCTCTACCCAATTTTTATTTTTTATTTTTTTATTTTTACTTAGTGATTAAGTAAATATTTTTAAATAAATCTATAATTTTTTTTAATTTTTAAAAAATGTCTAAATAATTTTAAAAAATGGTAAAAGAAAAAAAAAAGATTTTTAACTATTCGGTAGAAGATCTCAGTGGAGATTTTCTGTGTACGAAGTAGGCTCCTTTGTTTTTAGAACCGAGTAGGGCTATTGTACCATCCAGTTTTGACTGTAAGGCTTTTTTATCAGCACAAATTTTATAATTTATTTTTCTTTTCTTTTATTTTATATTCTTTTTAAATATTTTTAAAAAATAAAAAAAATACATTAATACATTAAAAGTCATTTTCTTAACTATTAAATAAAAAAATAAAATATATAAACAGTTAAAATAAAAAGACAAACTTACGAGACATACGAACATTTTCCTTTTGAAAATAATAGTAATAGTCTTAAATATGCTCATCAAATGTGCTCATTTATATTTCTTTATTTTTTTATTTTTAATAATTAAGAAAATAACTATTAGTAAATTTATATTTATATTTTATTTTTTTAATAATTAAAAAGATTTAAAAAAATTATTTATACTAGTGGACATATTTGGATGCATGGAAAATGCTTTTATCTCTCAATAAAGCATCTCCCGATAGTGTGTTCCGATGAAAAAAATATATATATTTTTCTTAATTATTCTTTTATGGTTAAGAAAATATGTTTTAATAATATTGTAAATTTTGTTTTAAAATAATGTTAAAGATAATAAAAAATATATATATGAAAAAAATAAAATTTTGAAAAATTATATGAGGTAATTGTAAAATCACTCTGGAATGTATAGTAATATTGTATAATGAATGTTACTCGTTATCTCACGATACATATTTTATATTTTATTTTATTTTTATTAAATTAATTAAAATATTTTACTTATATATATTTAATATTTTTATAAAAAATAAAAAAATTAAAATAAATATAATTTGTAGTGTGTAAATAATAAATAGAATTATTGAACATTGTCTTTGTTTTTTGTTAGGGGACCCTGGGCTCCTCGTTCGCGCGGGAGAAGCGGCAGCAAGCAATGAAATTGGAGCCTTATTTACGTCAGTCTCGTTTGAGACTCTGAAGTGAGTCAAACAATAGTTCTACAGACAGTCGCGGATTACAAGCGGGGTGCAGTCGGCTGACGTGGCGTCAGGCCACGTCAGATATAAAAAAAAATAAAAAATAAAAAAAAGGGCCAAAAACGCAAAATGGGTTTCAGTTTCATATTTCCCGCTCTGTTCTTACAGCCATTGGTGCGAGAGGTGCGAGAGGTTCCCATCGAAGCAGCTCCAGCTCACGGCATCACTGCGTGGGCCGTTCGTTAGTGTGGGTGCAGAAACGAAGTGGGTCGGGCGTTGGTTGGTGTGAGTCAAGGCTGTGAATCGGGTTGGGTCAGTGTGGTGGGCTCGGTTTGGGTCAGTGTAGAGGGCTCGGTTTGGGTCAGTGTGGTGGGCTCGGTCTGGGTTAGCGTCGTTGCCACTATTTCGGCAAGGTACGTGGGCCAAGATATCGGGTCATCCATCTCGTGGGTCAGGTCCGTGGATGGGTCAGCTCCGTGGGTCATCTGCATGGAGCATCTGCGTGAGTTTAATCCGTAAGCTCCCAAGTCATTCTTCAATCTGCAATAATAGTTACATTTGCTTAAATAAATACCGGTTATTGATAAACAATAAAGCATGTATTGATTTACTTAACAATATAAGAATTTTGTAGGAGTTTTAAGTTAGATATGAAGAAATTTGTTGGCTAAAAATATTAATTTTGAGGTTAAATATTGTGGTTTAATTATTGTGGGTTAGTTGTTGTTAAATTTATGTTTGTAGTAGTATGAACAGAGGATGTCATGTATGTAGTTGGTTTAGTAATCCCTACTGCCTTGGTTGTTCATGAAGATGGCATGTTTCTATTGATTTACTTAACAATAAAAAAATTTTGGAAGAAAAAATAGTTAAATATGTAGAAATATTTTGGCTGAAAATATTAATTTTCTAGTTCCATATTGTGGTTTAATTATTGTGGTTTAGTTGTTAAATATTGTGGTGGTTTTTTTTATTTTTGATATATATATAAGTAGATGTAAAATTGATTTTTTGTTCCAAGAGCTGGGTATGAAATGTTTAGAAATATGAAAGAGGGTGGATTTTCAGCCATGTGCTATTATTTATTGCACTTTAAAACTATAGTAATCTTGTATTCTATGCTCTTTAAAAGTATATAAACAAATCTCATGTAGTATTGTTATATTTATTTTTTCATAGAATAAGTAGCAAAGGATATTAGTCATCACTCAAAGTTCTTGGTCATTCATGATATAATTTTCCTGAAACCTTATCAAAGACTAACCTTGGATATTGAACAACTTTTACAGGGCATGGGAAAAGGGGAAGAACACCCGTCTTCCCGTACACTATCTAGCTCAAATCCCCCCACTTCAGTATGTTATTTGAGCCTATATAAAACTTATTGGTATTATAGTTTAGCATTCTAATTAGCATTATTATTTTTATGTTAGGACATTCTTGAAACTGGTTTAGTAAAGTATACAAATTACATGCACGGTTACTTTGAACCAGTGCCTGAATGGTCACCAACTTTTACGCCATATCAAGCTGGCTACCAAATTCCAAGCAACATTCAGGTGGTTTTTCAACTTGAATCGTTATGGATTTGTAGTTATTTAATAATTTTTATTAAAAGTAGTTTAAACGTTTTCTTTTTTTCTTTTAAGCAGAATGTTGGTTACCCATTTCAATATGGGATGAGACCTCCGAGGCCAATTATCAATACAAGCTCCGCAACGAGTGTAAGAGTTGGTGAACGAGATACACCCGATTGTTTGGAAGCTGAAGAGCCATGTAGTTCCGCTAAAGTTGATGAAGAGAATATCATGGATAGATCAAATGAACATGAAATCGATGATGGCACTACCGGTACACCACAGGTAGTTCCATCATCAGATGGTGATGATATCATCGAGGAGCCCAAGTCGGGGATGGAGTTTAATTCGTTTGATGATTTGTTGAGCTATTATAAGCATTATGCTAAAAAGAACAGGTATGGGGTGATGACCCAAAGGAGCAAGAGGTCAGAAGATCAATCAGTCAGATATGTCACCCTTGGGTGTGCACGGGGAGGAAAGGCCCGGAATAAGAGTTTAAATGTAGCCAACCCTCGTCCAACAGGAAAGACGGACTGTAAGGCAAGGATTAATGCCTTAAGAGTCGAGGGGAAGATGCGGTTGACAACAGTTTATAATACACATAATCACGGACTAAGCCCAAAAAAGAGTCGCTTCTTTCGATGTAATAGAGATGTGAGTGAGACCGTTAAAAGGGTCCTAGACACAAACGACGTAGCTGACATCCGACTGAATAAGAGTTATGGATCTCTTGTCGTAGGGGCAGATGGGTTTGAAAACCTCCCATTTTTGGAGAAGGATTGTCGCAATTACATCCACAAAGCACGACATCTACGACTTGGTGCAGGGGGTGCTGGAGCACTTCGAGATTATTTTATGAGGATGCAGTTTAAAAATAACGGGTTTTTTGCATTGATGGATTTGGACGATGACAATATGTTGAAGAATGTTTTCTGGGCGGATCCACGTAGTCGGGCAGCCTACCAATATTTTGGTGATGTGGTGACATTCGACACCACATACCTGACAAATAGGTATGGGATGCCCTTTGCACCATTTGTTGGTGTAAATCACCACGGGCAGTCGATTCTTTTGGGAGCTGGGCTGATTTCTAGTGAGGACACAGAGACTTTTGCATGGTTATTCAGAACTTGGCTGCAGTGTATGGACGGTATAGCTCCAAAGGCCATTATTACTGATCAAGATAGAGTAATGAAAAATGCAATTGCACTTGTCTTTCTGGAAACACGACACAGGTTTTGCCTATGGCATATATTGAAAAAAGTCCCTGAGAAGCTTAGGTCATATGCTGCGTACAAAAGTGGGCTGAAAACTGGGTTAATGAAATGTGTGTACGACACACAATCTATTGAGGACTTTGAAAAGTGTTGGGCCGAGTTTATTAATACATTTGAGTTACATAAGAATGCGTGGTTGAATAGTTTATATGCAGAGCATGATCATTGGGTACCGGTTTTCCTAAAAGAGACCTTTTGGGCTGGAATGAGTACAACCCAACGCAACGAGAGTATGAATGCCTTTTTTGATGGTTATGTCCATTCAAAGACAAACTTGAAGGAGTTTGTCGACCAGTTTGACAGTGCGCTTAAGAAGAAAATTGAGAATGAAAATCAGGCAGAATTCCAGTCTTTTAGTGTCACTATCCCCTGCGTATCTAGATCTCCAATAGAAAAGAAATTTCAAGAGTTATACACCAACGCGAAATTCAAGGAAGTTCAGCAACAAGTAATTGGTGTGCTTGATCTGGAGACATCTCTACTGACGTCAGATGGTGTTTTGAAGAGTTATTTGGTAGAAGATGAAGTTCGTATTCAGGAGTTCACAAAAAGCTTGACACATTCAGTGGAATTTAATGTGGATGATTGTAATGTAAAATGTTCATGTGGGTTATTTCAAATGAGGGGGATACTGTGTAGACATATTTTGGCGATATTCAAATCAAACGGCATAAAATCATTGCCAGACCGGTACATTTTAGACCCATGGAGGAAGGATATCAAAAGGAGATTCGAAGCAGCTACGACAAAGGGGATCAGAGGCCAAATGGTAATAGATATTCTATCCTTTTGAATATGTGTTATACGATGATAGATTATGCGGTGGATTGTAATGAGCACTTTGAAGATGCAAAGAAGAGGATACATGAGATGACTGAATGTTATCTCATGAACCAGCGCCCCATATCTTTCACTGAATCAGGTTCGTTCGAAGGCGACGACTTGTTTAGTATATCATCCTCTTTGGTTAGTTCATTATAACCAAAACTAACCAAACTACAAAAATGTATCAATATTTAATTTTGTATATATAATATGCTAAGGGGGTTTGGAGACGCTAGATACAACTACCGTTGGTAGCTCACAACAAGTCAAGAGTCCAAATGTTGTCAGAGGGAAAGGAAGACCCCCATCTTTGAGGAGAGCATCCAGGATGGAGACAGAGATGCGCACGGTTAAAGCCAAACAAAGTAAGGCACAAGTGGGAGGAAAGCGCAAACATATTCATGTATTAACCAAAACCCACCTGCCCCATTTATTCTAATGTTTATAAAGTTTCACACATCAAAGTTAGTATCTAATGAGTATTTTTACTTTTTACTTTATTATTAGCGAGATGAAGGAGATACAATAGCAAAGGAGACGCACAAGAATTTATTTGGCCTAGCAGAGACCCCCACCTTCAATGTTGAAAATTTCCAGGTATATTAGAAGCATTTGGAATTCATATGTTAGAAGAAATTAGGTGGAATTCATATGTTACGTAATTGGTGTGCACTGAAAGCAATTAATAATCGTTGGTAGCTAACTTTTTTATCCATATTGCTCTAGATTATGGCAGACAGCTCAGCTACTGACATTTGTGGTACCCAATTTCAACATACAGTATTTGGGACTCAAGAAACAGTAAGGCTTGTTGGTAACATTCAAATAAAAATAGGATTCAACAACTAAAGATAATATTTGTTTTTTCTTCATTACAGCTGCAATTTGGGTTGGATGGATCACAACCAGAGTGTATGGATCGGACACAACCAGATCAAACAATGAGGTTGATGGATTTTTAAAAACATGAATTTTTTGTTTAAAAGCTATAATTCCTAGAGAAATTGTAGGGGATATGGTGTAATTATTATGTTTTGCAAGTCTATAATGTTACAGTCGATGTCACTGAGAATTGTTCTAAGGGGTTGTAATTATTAGATTTGGAATTTTGTTCGTATTCATGTAACCTGTGAAACCTCCAGGTTGAAATTGTAAAGCATTATTTGAGACTCTATTAATATCACTTAGCTTTGGTTATGAAATAAAGAGAAATTGCAAACTGGGTTAATATGGGAAATAACATTATTTGAATGAAGAGAATATAGCAGCGTGAGTCCTAGCTAACTTTCAGGTATGTTCTCACTAAGTTGTTATGGGGTGCTCAGGCAGTTCACTGCATCCTTGTGTTGGTATGCGGTTTGGTTATGATTTATAGCAATATACCAACACAGGAGTATGCTGGTTTATCATATGAGTGTATATGGTTTTTCAGTTGGCAGGAGTTATATTGGTTTATTTAAGCAACATGGACAAGGAGTTACAGTCTGCAGAAATAAGCAAGGCTTGTTGGTTCCTGTAATCCAAACGCAATTTGGAGTTATATAAGAGAGTTCCAATTCAATTCGTGTCTATATAGTGGAGATTCCTGTAATCCAAACTCAATTTGTGTCTATATATCAGATTCCTGTAATCCAAAACGAGCCATATTGCTCAATGCAAAGTTCAGACGGGCTCAGCCCTTCCAACCAGAATGTTTGGTAGCTAAAATAATTCAATTTCATTAATAGATTCTATTTCAGAGTACATCCACCATCAAGCACAAAATGAAACATAGTTTATCAGTCTCAAACATAGAATTCGAACCCCATAGTACATAAACCATCAAGACAGAACACTTGAAATAACAAGGAAAAATCTCATTACAAACGTCCAAGTTTTGTTCAGACTAACTTAAAATACATACACAAAATAAAGTTATACATTCAAATAGAAATCACTTAGACAGCAGAAAGTAACATGAGACAACAATGGCAACAGCCCAATACAGATTGAGCAAACTGCGTCTCCACCTATTTTGAGCATCTTGCTTCCGAACCTCCTCAAGTATATTAATCAACATCTTCTCCATGGCATCGGCTCACTTTCGGAACTCAATTTTATCCATTCTCAGCTCTTCCTCCTTCCTTAATAGATATTGCTTTATATCTTCAATTTCTTGCCCTACGTCCAGAGCACCATCCGCCCACTTGAAGAACTTGCAATACGGTAAGCCCTATTCATTAATTACATTTATTCATGTTAGATGTACCCGAATCAAAACAAGTGACTATAAAAACTTGATGAACGAATGTTTTACCTCATTGTTGTACTTTGGACAGCCTAAGAAGGGTCGTCCTGAATTTCTGGGAGTATTTGAGTATCTCAGTGTTGCCTCAACCTCACAGAAGCAGGAAGGTTGACTCGAAGTACGTTTACCAATGGATGAAGAAGACGAAGGTGATGACAACATAATTTTCCTGAACCAGAACAAATAAACATTTAAACATATTCAAATCCATCCAAGTAAGGTTAGAAACAGAACAAATAAAGTTATGAAATCAAGAGAATATCATGCAAATAATATCACTTCAATCCCACTTAAACATATTAAAATCCATCCAAGTAAGCTTAGAAACAGAACAAATAAAGTTATGAAATCAAGAGAATATCATGCAAATAATATCACTTCAGCCTCATTTAAACATATTCAAATCCATCCAAGTAAGCTTATAAACAGAACAAATAAAGTTATGAAATCAAGAGAATATCATGCAAATAATATCACTTCAGCCTCATTTAAACATATTCAAATCCATCCAAGTAAGCTTAGAAACAGAACAAATAAAGTTATAAAATCAAGAGAATATCATGCAAATAATATCACTTCAGCCTCATTTAAACATATTCAAATCCATCCAAGTAAGCTTATAAATAGAACAAATAAAGTTATGAAATCAAGAGAATATCATGCAAATAATATCACTTCAATCCCACTTAAACATATTCAAATCCATCCAAGTAAGGTTAGAAACAAAACAAATAAAGTTATGAAATCAAGAGAATATCATGCAAATAATATCACTTCAATCCCACTTAAACATATTCAAATCCATCCAAGTAAGGTTAGAAACAGAATAAATAAAGTTATGAAATCAAGAGAATATCATGCAAATAATATCACTTCAATCCCATTTAAACATATTAAAATCCATCCAAGTAAGCTTAGAAACAGAACAAATAAAGTTATGAAATCAAGAGAATATCATGCAAATAATATCACTTCAGCCTTATTTAAACATATTCAAATCCATCCAAGTAAGCTTATAAACAGAACAAATAAAGTTATGAAATCAAGAGAATATCATGCAAATAATATCACTTCAATCCTATTTAAACATATTAAAATCCATCCAAGTAAGCTTATAAACAGAACAAATAAAGTTATGAAATCAAGAGAATATCATGCAAATAATATCACTTCAGCCTCATTTAATCATATTAAAATCCATCCAAGTAAGCTTAAAAACAGAACAACTAAAGTAAAACTCAACTTCGGTTGGACACAGGGTGCTGCATTCATTCTCAATGCTGCATAAATAATAACCTACAGACGAAACAATGGAAGAATCAGATTCATTGCCCAAAATAAACATAACAAATACATGCAAATAAATAAATAATATCTTTCTTCCTAACTTGAAAGGGGGAGCTTACGTAGCAGTGTATGGGTTCTCTGGCCAATTGCCCAGTGCCCAAATCCGTGGTCCAAAAGTTTGGGTTAGGATTAGGGTTTCGGGAGTTAGGGTTAGGGTTTCGGGAGTTAGGGTTAGGGTTTCGCCAATTAGGGTTAGGGGTTTCGGGAATTAGGGTTAGGGTTTCGGGAATTAGGGTTAGGGTTAGGGTTAGGGTTTCGGGAATTAGGGTTAGGGTTTCGGGATCAACCAGGGTGAAGAGACAATGTTCTCTTTTTCAAGACTAACTGAGGTGGGAAAGATGATAAAATCTAACAAAACTTGTGAAATCGAAAACACTAGAGATAACTCACACAGATATTAGAACCCAGACTTGCGAAATATACAAGTGAATCGTTATGGAGAACCCAGACTTGCGAAAGACAAATCTCGAGAAATCGAAATGAGAACCCAGATAAATCTCGAGAAATCAAAGTGACTGAAACTGAGGAACTACCCATCCTGGATCTGTGAAAGAAATGACAAAAAAATACAAGGATGAAGCACCATTCCAACTCAAACTAAGGAATCAAGTAAATAAAAGTGGGGATCCAACAGTTAGGGTTAGGGTTCTTCGCAAACACAAGGAGAACCCACACTGTGAAATCGAATACACAGTGCTGAACCCACACTGTGAAATCGAATACATAGTGGTGAACCCACACTCATTTAGAACCCAAGCTAGCCAAATCAACAAAACTACAGGAGAACCAAAAAACTGAAGGATAACCAAGTCCTGCGAAAGAGACTAAACGAGAAATCCAACTGACAACACAAACATCTAAAAAAATGAAACCGAGGAACTGAAATCTTGGATCTGCGAAATATTTTAGAGAAAAATACAAGTTTGAAGCACCATTCAAACTCAGAGTAAGGGATCGAAGGGTTAGGGTTCTTCGTGAGTATCAGAGAAGAGATGAGAGGGAAGGGGCGATGGAGAAGACGAGGGGAGTCGGCTAAAGTGTTTGGACAGAGTTAGGGTTTGGTGAGAGTAATGAATATATCTATTGACAGTACGCACCGTTTCATTACTAAGGTGGGTGTCGGTTCGATTTCCACTCGGTTCCTTTTCAACTCACTTTAATGAAACGAACCGTTTCATTAACAGTGCCATGTAGGACCCCGACTGCGCCGCCACTCCCCAAAGCGACTGTAAACAACATTTTCCGTGAGTCAAAAATTAGAGAGGTAACAGTACTAATTGGGACTAGGGACTGCAGCAACTCATCTTCACCCTTTTATGACATCATATTTTATACTATTTGTTTATAAATAAATCATTCTAATAGTATTATTATTTGATATAAATGCCGTTTAATTCAACAGACATATAAAAAATTGCGAAAAAAAAGACATAAAAAAACAGGGTAATGATATACTCTATATTCTTGTCTCAGTCTCATCTTATTATATATGATATGATATATTTATAATAGAATAAGAATAAGATAGTAGTGTAGTGTATAGAATTTTCTTAAAAATTAGTGATAAAATGTTATATCCCCTCCCCTAAATTTTTGGTTTAAAGCATGAGAGAAAAACTTCACAAAAAATGAAAATCAAATTACAAAAGAGCATAGTAAAAGGATTGGAAAGAATGACTAGTTATCGTTGTGTGTCAACACAAGTGTATCACTCAAGCAAATTGTGACGCCCTCAACTCCCACGTACGGATACATGGAAATCGAGATGTCGAGATGATGACAATATGGGTCACACATCCTATCGCCAAGTGCCAAATATGTGTACATGCAACAAGTATACAATAAAATTACGCAGCAGATCGATAACAAAAGTCTTATAACTAAGTACAATAATTTTTGTTTAAATACAAACTCGTTTAAATCACACATAATAAAATATTACAAGTCTCAAATATTGTTTCAAAACAAATTACAAGACATAAAAACTAGTAGAGATAATTTTTAACATAAAAGACTCAAAGTCAATACTCTGGCGAAGTCGCCTCGTCGGGCGTAGCCTCCTCCTCCTCAATCTCTGTATCAAAATCTACAGTACCAAAATGGTGCCGTAGGTAAGTAATAATCCGAACGCCACAAGATAAAAAAAATATATTAAACTCAACCATATGCATGAAATGATGTCAAATGCACATATCCCATAAATTCACATTTTTCCACGCACGCCAAAATCCCATTTTTTGCTCAAAAACTTATCGTTTAAAACAAGTTTTTGCCATTATCCCAGATAATGGCCCAAACCAAGAAAACCACAATTTTTCCAAAAAATGGATCACAATAACCTCATATAAAACCTCGCCATTGCCAATATCCAATATCCAAAACCAGTTCCAAATTAATGCATGCACCATGATCTCTCATGAATTTTCCTAGGCTCATCATTATCATGCGGGGCTACCATAAAAGCTTCCCTTTCAATCTCAAAACGACGACGGGGAATGCTTTCACATGTGCTTCTACACGGCTGAGGTTGTTGTGATTGATTGACAAGTGGTGTGCTCCCACTCGGATTTAAGTCCCTTTTATCATTTGTAGGAACTTGAAGAATTTCTTCCTCATTCTTAACTAAATTCCTTAGAGCACTTTCCTCTTGTTCCACAATCTCATGAAGTTCTAAACTCCTATCAACCTCACCTCTACTTGGAAATTCATTTTCAATGAAGTCCACATCTTGTGATTCAATCTCAATTACACTTCCATCAGTTTGTTCACCTATTAACACATACCCTTTTAATTGATGACGCACAAAGATTGCTTATACGAGAAGGAAAATAACGCTGTTAACAATGGGACACAAGAAGAAGGGATGTGCCAGACTTAAAAATAGAAGGGGGGGGGGGGAAGAGAAGGTGTGAAAGTTAAAAGGCAGCCTCCAACTCTTGATGCCTGAAATCTGGAAAGATGGTGGCCCAGGACAAGAAGTGGCATAATGACTAAAAGTCCCATCATGCCTTGCATGGTAGGACTTTGTAGGGTAATTGGAGAGACTAAAATCTCCCTATTAACCTAAGAATGCCCAAATACATGATCCAGCGATTTCCTAGGCTAGGAAAGGTGGGCCTATGTCCATCCTTCACACTACCCGCTGGCTCTGGTAACTACTCGCATCTCTCATAAGGAAGAATCTTATCAATCTCATATTGGTTAAGGCAATCCAACAAACTCCTGAGGACAAGATAAGGACGAGGTAACAAGGGAAATTCAAATAATAAGGCCCAGGCTTGATTTCAAATAAGAGATCATGTTGTTATAAGGCTCGAAAGGATCCCCTCAGCACTCTATATATTCATCGATGATCCTTCATCAAGTACACAAACATTACCCATTTCTTGTATAAGAAAGATCAAGTAATTCATTGGACTTAGGTGTCAAAGGTGTTTCTATACCCTTCAGGCCTTCCCACTTCTTTGGTTCTAGGTTTAGAGAGGAGCGGGAGTGTGAAACACACCCATAACATTGTGAGTTCTAATATTTTATTTGTTTAAAAAAATTATTCATACTAGTGGTGTAGAACTGGATCCGGATTTGGGTTTTAAAAGCTGGATGGTTATATGCTTGGATAAGCCTGAAAAAAATCTAGCAATAACCAGATGCAAACCCAGATATCTGATTACCAAACGATGCTTACCAGGTCCAGACATAGTAAGGATTGACAGACTGAGAGCTCTTTCTT
Organism: Carya illinoinensis; assembly: GCF_018687715.1. Taxonomy (NCBI): domain Eukaryota; kingdom Viridiplantae; phylum Streptophyta; class Magnoliopsida; order Fagales; family Juglandaceae; genus Carya; species Carya illinoinensis. The sequence continues at coordinate 10,605,364 of NC_056754.1, read as the reverse complement.
GATTCTATGGGTGGTGGTGCATGGCCGTTCTTAGTTGGTGAAGCGATTTGTCTGGTTAATTCCATTAACGAACGAGACCTCAGCCTGCTAACTAGCTATGCGGAGGTGACCTTCTGCGGCCAGCTTCTTAGAGGGACTATGGCTGCTTAGGCCAAGGAAGTTTGAGGCAATAACAGGTCTGTGATGCCCTTAGATGTTCTGAGCCGCACGCGCGCTACACTAATGTATTCAACGAGTTTATAGCCTTGGCCGACAGGCCCGAATAATCTTTGAAATTTCATCGTGATGGGGATAGATCATTGCAATTGTTGGTCTTTAACGAGGAATTCCTAGTAAGCACGAGTCATCAGCTCGCGTTGACTACGTCCCTGCCTTTTGTACACACCGCTCGTCGCTCCTACCGATTGAATGGTCCGGTGAAGTGTTTGGATCGCGGCGATGTGGGAGGTTCGCTGCCGGCAACGTCGCGAGAAGTCTACTGAACCTTATCATTTAGAGGAAGGAGAAGTCGTAACAAGGTTTCCGTAGGTGAACCTACGGAAGGATCATTGTCGATACCTGCCCAGCAGAACGACCCGTGAACTTGTAAATAACCTTCTGGGTTGGGGTGTCATGCCCCCTCCCAAAAACGGTTGGGAGGGCACGTTGAAAGCTGCCCACCGCTCCTCGTGTGTGGCAGGTCAGTCTCCTCATTCCCTTCCCGGTCGAACAATGAAACCCCGGCGCGGTCTGCGCCAAGGAACTCAAACAAGGAGTAACCACGGCCGCCCCGGAAACGGTGTGCGTGCCGTTGGTGACATCTTACCACAATACATAACGACTCTCGGCAACGGATATCTCGGCTCTCGCATCGATGAAGAACGTAGTGAAATGCGATACTTGGTGTGAATTGCAGAATCCCGCAAGTCATCGAGTCTTTGAACGCAAGTTGCGCCCGAAGCCATTCGGCCGAGGGCACGTCTGCTTGGGTGTCACGCATTGTTGCCCCCACCCCAACACCTCGTATGATGTGTGCGGTGCGAGGCAGAAATTGGCCTCCCGTGCACGTTGCTCGCAGTTAGCCTAAAAGCGAGTCCTGGGCGACGAGCGCCACAAAAATCGGTGGTTGACAAAACCCTCGTGCCTCGTCATACGTTGCTCAACGCCGTTAAGGCTCTCCTCGACCCTGTTGTGTCGTTCTTGCGACTCTACCATCGCGACCCCAGGTCAGGCTAACCGCGATAGTAGAGTCGTTTATGGTTGAGAATGTGAGAAAGCATCGTTTGGTAAGTTATATAGATTAGATTAGTACTTGTTTAGATATAATAAACATTTTGTTTAGATATAGATTAGATTGGAATCTAATTTTTTGGGCTTGTTAACTTGGGGGTGATTCTTACGTTCTCGTTTGCTCTCTAGCAACAAGCTTGTACTCTAGGGAAGGATATGGTGGCACTACGTGCCACGCATGGGCTTGTTGATGGGGGCAATCGTTGATGCTAGGGGCTTCCTCACGTTTTCAAGCGCCCCGGTGCTCTAGTTGACCCCATGGCGGTTGGGCCTATTCGTTAAGGTGCTTCCTTGGCAACATGACTGTGCACGGCGGATGGTGTTATGTCACCCAGTGCTACGCACACGGTTGCTCTTGGTGGTATTCGGATGATGTTGGCCTTGCTTCCATGGGTTGAACTTGGACGCCAACAAATGAAATTTTTTGGGCTCGTTAACGTGGGGGGTGATTTTTACGTTCTCGTTTGCTCTCTAGCAACAAGCTTGTGCTCTAGGGAAGGATATGGTGGCACTACGTGCCACGCATGGGCTTGTTGATGGGGGGCAATCGTTGATGTTAGGGGCTTTCTCATGTTTTCGAGCCCCCCGGTGCTCTAGTTGACCCCATGGCGGTTGGGCCTATTCGTTAGGGTGCTTCCTTGGCAACATGACTGTGCACGGTAGATGGTGTTATGGCACCCAGTGCTACGCACATTGTTGCTCTTGGTGGTATTCGGATGATGTCGACCTTGCTTCCATGGGTTAAACTTGGATGCCACCAAACGAAATTTTTTGGGCTCGTTAACGTGGGGGTGATTCTTACGTTCTCGTTTGCTCTCTAGCAACAAGCTTGTGCTCTAGGGAAGGATATGGTGGCACTACGTGCCACGCATGGGCTTGTTGATGGGGGCAATCGTTGATGCTAAGGGCTTTCTCATGTTTTCAAGCCCCCCGGTGCTCTAGTTGACCCCATGGCGGTTGGGCCTATTCGTTTGGATGCTTCCTTGGCAACATGACTGTGCACGGCGGATGGTGTTATGGCACCCAGTGCTACGCACATTGTTGCTCTTGGTGGTATTCGGATGATGTCAGCCTTGCTTCCATGGGTTGAACTTGGACGCCATTTTTTATCATACATCCGGTTGGCCTCATGGCGGCTGGGCCCGTATTCACATGCCCCTATGGAACGTTTGCTTTTAGGAGGATGCCCTTTGGTTTGTGCAACGCCCCTGCGACATTTCAAAGTTGCATGATGGCTATCTTTTCTGATATGGTGGAAGATATAATGGAAGTTTTCATGGATGACTTTTCAGTTTTTGGCACATCTTTTTATCATTGTTTGCATAACTTAGCTCTTGTTTTGTAGAAATGTGAAAATAAAAATGTAGTCCTGAACTGAGAGAAGTGTCATTTCATGGTTCAAGAAGGGATCGTGCTTGGTCATAGAGTTTCATCTAAAGGAATTGAGGTGGATCGAGCCAAAATTGTAACCATAGAAAAACTACCACCTCCAAAGAATGTGAAGGGAATCAGAAGCTTTTTGGGACATGCGGGATTTTATAGAAGATTTATCAAGGATTTTTCTAAACTCTCTATGTAATCTTCTTGAGAAAAATTCTACATTTGACTTTGATGCTGTTTGCTTGCAGGCCTTTAATGCAATCAAGGAGAAACTAATTTCAGCACCAATTGTGATTGTGCCTGATTGGAGTCAGCCTTTTGAAATTATGTGCGATGCAAGTGACTATGCGATTGGAGCAGTGTTAGGACAAAGGCGAGACAAACTGTTTAGAGCCATCTATTATGCAAGCGGACATTGAATGAAGCTCAATTAAATTATACGACAACTGAGAAGGAGATGCTTGCTGTGATGTTTGCTTGTGACAAATTTCGATCTTACCTCATTGGTACACAAGTAATAGTGTTCACTGATCATGCAGCACTTCGTAGAACCGACCACACCTTAGGTCAAATGTCTGGACAATACTTAAACAAATGAAGGTTTTCAGTGGATGTCCACACTCATCCCAGCTGGGTTATGAAGGGTACTCTGAACCTCCTCCATATATTCTCTGTCCCATCTCCCAGGTAAGTTCTCGGCTTTGCATTTGTTTTCCATTGTCTTAGATTCACAGTTACTACATCCAAACTATTGTCATTACGACACTGTTTCCTGGGTATCTCCGATGGTCAGAGATCTTAATTTTCTGAAATTGCTTGTTGGATTAAAATAGTTTTGCTCTGTTTCATCTTTGAAACTCTCCTGCCACAAGCCTACTTTGTTGGATCGCTATCATCAAAGAAACTGAATCAAACAAAAATACATTCTACTTTTTCTTTTCTTCTTTTCTGTGAATGTTCTATCCACAAACTTGCAGGAAGTCATGCAAGATCCTCATGTGGCAGCAGACGGTTTTAGTTATGAAGCGAAGTCTTTAAGAGAATGGTTCGACCGTGGACATGACACTTCACCCATGACAAATCTAAAGTTTGAGCATTACCATCTTGTACCTAACCACGCTCTTCGTTCCGCCATACAGGAGTGGCGGCAAAGCCATTGAAATCTGAATGTTTTCTTTCTCCAGTTTTGAATATTGTATGTTTACACTTTTTTCGTTCTGATCCGCAAGATTGGACCAAATCCCAACCCCCACAAACAATACCAGCTAAGTAGCATAAGCCAACTTACAAACACATATTAATGTACCTCATTGCTTATGAAGGAAAAAGAGTTAAGCACGAAATGGGTTTTTCTTTTTGTTTTGCATGAGGTTTCTTTGCTTGTCGAACTTCTTGATTATATACCCTGTAGCATAATCAAGCATGATGTTGAAGCAAGATGCTCATCAATTGTGCATCATGTGCCAAGATCAAACGATGACGAACAAAATGAAATATAGTTTCTTCAACCCTCAACTAATTTAATAAAGAGAAATTATATATGCAATTTTAGAATATACAAGTCTCGCGTACTTCTTTTGAAAAAAATAGGTAAATATGAGTCCTTCGTGGCTTGTCAAGGCAAGGTGGCCGGTTTTTAGTTGGGCCATACAAGGGCTCCTTACAAAGCCCCCGCATGCACATGGGGTCGAGGCTGGCTAAGTTCCCCCCACAAACGGGCACCGTGGCAAGCCCACGCATGCACATGGGGTCGAGGTTGGCTAAGTTCCCCCCCACAGACGGGCACTGTGGCAAGCCCACGCATGCACATGGGGTCGAGGCTGGCTAAGTTCCCCCCCCCCCCACAAACGGGCACCGTGGCAAGCCCACGCATGCACATGGGGTCGAGGCTGGCTAAGTTCCCCCCACTGACGGGCACCGTGGCAAGCCCACGCATGCACATGGTGTCTTTTAAGAGAGGTATTAAAGGTCAATGAGTTGCATGATGTGGGGTGGAATGGAGATAGGTTTACATGGAGCAATAGACACAATGATGAGACATTCACAAAAGAGTGACTAGATAGAGTTGAAGCAAAACTGGGTTATGCTCCTTCTTTCGTTTGGAGGAGTTTATGGCCAGCCATAGATCTTCTAAAAGAAGGTATTTTTTGGAGAGTGGGAGATGGTAAGAAGATAAAAATTTGGCAAGATAGGTGGTTACCTATTCCTAGCTCTTTTAAGGTCCAATCCCCCTTGAAGATTCTGCATTGTGATGCTTGTGCAGATCAACTTATTGAGGCTGATACTCTTTCCTGGGATAGGACTTTGATCTATAATATTTTTGATAAGGTGGAAGCCGATATGATTTGTAATATGTCTTTAAGTAGGTGGGGGGTGGAACACAAGATGGTCTGGGGTCTAGCTAAAAATGGTAGATACTCAGTAAAATTTGCCTATTATCTTGGTAAAGAAAGAGTGAAGGGGATGGAAGGGGAAGCCTCGGGGAGAAATAAACCTGCTGGTTTATGGAGGCAAGTGTGGGACTTGAAGGTGCAGGGCATTGTAAAGTTACGAGCGATACCTAGTCTGGCGCCCATCGCGTACCTGAACCAGGCCATCCTCTAGTCCCCGCCAGCCGAAGGACCACGGAGTCGACACGACAGCATTACCGTATCGTGTGATTCGGTCATTGCCTAGCGACAACCCAGGGGATGTCACTCAGTATTATCCACTCTCGATTGACCAGACGAGCTCCACCGAGAAAATACCCATCGCAGCTTGGGCTTGTGATACACAAGCACCCGAAAATCCATTTACACTGATAAAACTAGTTTTTCTCAATTTAACACATGCACATGTATGCACCATGCAATGCACACCTCAAGACACAATTTATCCAACAAAACTCAAAATCAACAATAGCCAAACAACTTCATCCTCAAATTCATCCGACCCCCGACTCCTCGAACTCAGTTCTGAATAACCAACTAGTCACAAAATTATTGTTAAAGCAATAATATATTTAAATCTAAAATAAAGTTTGGAAATACTTACAGCGCTATATAATAATTTCTGAAAGATCAACGAGCTGAAAATGGCGAAGAAAAAGCAACGTAACAGTGTAAAAACACTATGACTGTGGGTTGTTAAATACCCACTTTGGAATGGGGACAAACAAAGACTTGAGATTGATAGAAAATGACTTAGAGGTGTTTATGAAACTAGTGAAAGTGAGGGTTGGCCGTGGGTGGCAGCGAAAATGGCGGTGGAAATGAAAAATGGCCAAAACGGAGTTGAACTCGTGAGGGCTGCTCCGGCAACGGATCAGTGCTGAAAATGGATGGTTTAGGACGGCAAGAGGTCGGTGATGAAGCTGTGAAGAGATGGTGGTCAAAGGTGGAACGACGGTGGCGAAATGGCCCAAAAGCTGCGCGGCTTGGAGTAGTTCGTGGGGGCAAACGGCAGCTCGGATGGAGGTGAAATTTGGTGAAAAATGATCACTGGCCAGAGGGGAAGAAATTTGGGTGGGTGGTGAGATGCACGGCGGCGGGTCTAGACGGTTGAAGGCAAACGGCGAAAATGGAGAGGAAGAGAGAGACTTCGTGCGCGCGGGAGGAAACCGAAGGAAAAGAGAAGAAAAAAGAAAGAAAAAGAGAAAAGAAAGAGAAAGGAGAAAAAGAAAAAGAAAAAAAGAAAAAATGGGGAAAAGAAATGAGGTTCAGTCCTCACCTCTGGAGTCCAGAAACTAATCCGATGAAAACAACTTTAAAAGCTATCAAATGAATAAAATAATTTAAATACCACATCAAGCTAAAATATAATAAATAGCTAGTAAGTACTAACAACAAAATTTTAAATCTAAAAAAAATTAAAATAAATTAAACAACAATTTAAACTCAAAACGATAATTAATATTAAGAAAGTTTTACAAAATAATTTTCACAGCTAAATAGTTCAATTAAAATACAATAATTTAAAATAAAAGAACTAATATTTTAATGAAATTAAAATACTCATTCAGTGAAAATACACGTAAAAACGGGGTATCACAGAAATGACTCAGCTAGTAAGCTGGACAGTGATCTGGAAATGCCATCTAAGCAGAAGCTTCAAGAATAGTCTCATGATCCTGTATTTTGTTATGAGAAATTCTTGTTGCAATCGGCTGGGGGAACCCCTGTGTAACCGGTGTCCACGTGGAAATGAAACTGTGCATTTCATATGGACCAAAACGCAGCGTTCCCTCCCTCCTGAAGAGCTGCTCCCAACGTCTTCAACCCGTAAGAAGACAAAAGTCCATTCCAAAGAACAAATGAACCCACGGAGACCAAAGAAAGGAGGAGAGAAGAAAATGTTTAGAAGCTACCATTGTTGGTGTCTTCGTGGATTTGTCGAATTGCACTTTCTCTATTCATTGTCTTCGTGTGGGTGTCTCCGTGGCTAGCTTCAGGTAAGATCAATGATGTCTTCACTTTTAATGCACACGTCCCAATCCAATTGGAGCTAATTGAATCCCATCCAAATTCAATTTATCTACCCATTTTTCTCCCACTGATTTGCTTTCATTGGTAGTTGCCAAATCCTGGGTTTTTAATATTTTCTCTCACTCTCTCCACCTAAACCTTACGGATTCTATTAGTAGATTACAACATTGAAGTATTGAACTTTTGGGTAGTTACTCATAAAACCCTACATCTCCGCACAAGTGGGTTTTTTTGCCTTCTTCATGCTTCTTATTTTGGTGTCTGGTCAATGAACTCTCATTGCTTCTTGTTTTCTTGAGGGAAAATGTGGAAGAAATGACTTTACACACTTCATTTATGCTTCTATATCTGAAGACGCTGGGTTGAAGAAGTTGGGAGCAGCTTTTCAGGAGGGAGGGAATGCTGCATTTTGGTCCATGTGAAAAGCACAATTTCATTTTCACGTGGATGTCGGTTACACGGGGATTCCCCCAGCCGATTGCAACAATAATTTCTCTTATGTTATTCCTTGACAACTAGTGTAACTGAATTGTATTCCTTTTCATTCCCTTTTATTCTCTTCTTGTAGCTGTACTCAGGTTTATATATACTAACCTCATATATGTAAATCGTATGGTGGAAATGAATAGAATTCCAAAACTCTTCTCTGTTGTCTCCATTCTGTCATGGTATCAAAGCTACTGACTAACAGTCTATTGATCCGAACCTTCTTCCTCTCACCATGGCCACCGAAGATGAAAATATCTCACAATCTCCAACCTTTATCTCCCCCTCATTCTCCGATATAGTAACCATAAAACTTAACTTAGACAACTATCTTCTATGGCAATTTCAAATCTCCACCTATCCCAAAGGTCAAGATCTCTATTCTTATATAGATGGTGCTGAACCTCCACCTCCTACTTCTCTTCCCACCTCCTCAGATTCAATCCCAAAACCAAATCTAGCCTATCAAGCCTGGAAATGAACCGATCAATTGATCCTTAGCATCCTTTTTTCTTCTCTTTCAGAATCTGTTGTTGGCCATGTTATCTCAGCAACTACCTTCATAGATCTCTAGAAAACTCTTGAGTCTATATTCAATTCTTACTCCTAGGCCAAAGAATTCCAAATTACGTTCCAACTTACTAACCTCTCTCGAGGTGATCAAGCAATTTTTGAATACTTCAATAAGGTTCGCATGCTTTCTGATACCATATCTACGACTAGTACCCCCCTCTCAGATAAAGAGTTCGTAACTTATCTATTGAATGAACTTGGCCCTACTTATGAAACCTTCATCACCTCTGTCACTACTCACACATATCCCATTAGTTCTCACGAACTCTACCACCTCCTTCTCATCCAAGAAAGTCGCATGGCCTATACCTCTTGCAGCAACTCCATTGTCAATTCCACTAAACCATCAGCCAATCTTACTTCTGGTAACACTTGTGACAATAGAGGTAGATCATCTTATCGTGGCCAACGTTTTCAGAGGGGGCAATGCAAATTTTCCCAACCCAGAGGCCGTTCCTCACTTTTCTCTCAATTAAACCCACAACTCTATCACTCAAACAAGCCCACTTGCCAAGTTTGCAACAAACCTGCTCACATCGCACTTCAATGCCACTTTCGTTTCTACCACGCCTACCAGTTTGAACCCCCTCGTTCTTTCTCCGCCAAATACTCTTCCCCTTCCGCCATTCTTGACTCCTCTTGGTACCCTGGCTCAGTTGCTACTCACCACATCACCCATGGTCTGTGTCATCTCAATATAACGTCGGAACCGTATGGAGGAGCTGAGCAGATTTTCGTGGGGTATGTTATTGGCTTGCCCATCAGTAACATCGGTGAATCTTCCTTCAAAATTCATTCATCTTCCTTCAATCTCTCTAATTTGCTTCATGTCCCTTCAATTACAAAAAAAAAAAACCTTGTATATGTTTCTCAATTTTGCATTGACAACTCATGTTTCTTTGAATTCCATTCCACATATTTCTTGGTTAAGGACAAGTTGACAGGGACGCTCCTCATTAGCAGCCCTCTTCGTGACGGTCTCTACCAGTTCCAACCATCGCTGCCCTCTTCCAATTCCTCTACTCATATCGATGAAAGAGTTCCTCTCAGCCATTGGCAGAAGCGTTTGGGCCATCCTGCGCTCAATCTGGTCTCTCACATTGTGCATGCCAATCATTTGCCTTATTTTCCAAATGAATCTGGTTCTACTTGTTTTGATTGTCCCTTGGCAAAAGCACATCAATTGCCTTTTTACCCTAGTTCAAATCAGACCACAAAGCCTCTTGGCCTCTTGAACTTATTTGGGCTAATGTATGGGGCCTAGCTCCTTTATTTTCAAGAAATAGTTTTCACTACTATTTGTCTATTATGGACCACTTTACCCGATGCACTTGGTTAATTCCCATTAAACTCAAGTCTAATGTGTTGAAAGAATTTAACTCATTTATTAAATTTGCTTAAAGATTCTTCAACACAAAAATCATAACCATACAAACAGACGCTGGTGGGGAATTTCACCCCTTAACTTCCTTGTGCAAAACACTGGGAATTTCTCATCATTTCTCATGTCCCCATACTCATCAACAAAGCGATCTTGTTGAACATAAGCACCGCCACATAGTGGAAATTGAACTTTCACTTCTCTCTCAGGCATCACTTCCACTCTCTTTTCGAGATGACGTTTTTCAAACTTCCATCTACTTAATAAATTTACTCCTTACACCAAATCTCCAAAATAAATCCCTATACAATATGATTCATCACAAGCTACCTGATTACTCATTTCTTAACATTTTTAGTTGCCTTTGTTGGCCAAAGCAATGGCCTTACAATTGGCACAAACTTGACTGTCGATCCACTCCATGCATATTCCTTAGTTATAGCCTCTCACATAAAGGGTATAAATGTCTCGACTTTAAAACTCAACGTTAATACATCTCCCGTGATGTAACTTTTGTTGAGCACATTTCTCCCTATTCCAAACAAGTGAACTCTCCCACTCAACCCATCACAACCATCGCCTCCTTACCTATAATCCATACTCCAAATTCCATCCTAAGCCCTAGTCCACCTTATGGCATGTCTGACCCCCAACCCAACTCTTGTGGCCCACTCTCTAGTCCATCAAATCCACCCAGTCCCATCTTCCCCTACTCAAACAACCCATAAGCTTCTTCTTCTTCCTCCTCTCATCGTAAACCTGCTAATTTCCCAATTCCATCTCCTTCTCCATTACTCCCTCCTCATCCTCAAATTATAACACGTTTCTAGACAAACTCTTCCAAACTACGGCAATTCACTGATGGCACAATACCATTTCCACCTTGACGCTGTCTCATCTCTAATGCAATGGTTTCGGATGAACCTTCCTCCCTTACCATTGCCTCTAAATTTCTTGAATGGTGACAAGCCATGTCTCGTGAGTTTGATGCTCTTGTCAATACTAATATGTGGACTTTAGTTTCACCTTCTTGTGCCTCTAATTTAGTTGGATGTAGATGAGTCTTCAGGACCAAGTTACGCACAGACGATTCCATTGAACAGTGAAAGGCCATGCTTGTTGCAAAGGGGTTTCACCAACAACCCGTCATCAATTACACGGAAACGTTTAGCCCAGTCGTCAAGTCATCCACCATCAAGCTAGTTCTTTCCATTGCCATTTCTCGCCACTAGTCACTACATCAAATTGACATTCAGAACGCCTTTCTCCATGGCGAACTCAAGGAGATTGTTTTCATACAACAGCCTCCTAAATTTATCGACTCAAGCAGACCTGGTTTCGTGTGTAAGCTTAAAAAAGCCATTTACAGCCTCAAACAGTCCCCCGTGCGCGGTTCGCACAACTAAGCTCATGGTTGCTCAATTATGGTTTTTCGACATTCCAAGGTGATCCATCATTATTCATTTTCCATCACAACGATCTTTGTATCTTCATTCTCGTCTACATAGATGATATGGTCATTACTTCTTCATCCTCTGAAGTTGTTAATTCTTTGATAGCTGCTCTACGCCAAGTTTTCATAGTTTTTGATTTAGGGCAACTCTCTTATTCTAGGCTTAGAATTAAATTACATGCCCGATGAAATCCTTGTGTCACAAAAGAAATATATCACTGATATTTTAACCAAAACCAACATGTTGGCTACCAATTCCATTTCTTATCCAATGTCCGCTTCCACAAAATTATCCAAATTTGACTCTCCAGCCTTTGATAATGTCACTCTGTTTCGGATTGTCATTGGAAGCTTGCAGTACCTTTCCTTAACCAGACCAGACATATCTTTTTCAATGAAGAAAGTAGGCCAGTTCATGCATGAACCTAAGCTCAGCCATTGGACAGCAGTTAAGCATATCCTAAGATACCTTAAACAGAACATTAATAACACCATTTTCTTTCCATACAACTCTACTTTTTCTCTTCATGCTTACTCGGATGCCGACTGGGCTAGCTACCCAGATGATCGACGTTCCACGAGGGCTTCTGTATTTTTCTTGGTCGTCATCTAAGATCATGAAGTTCCCGTAAACAACACACAGTGGCCAGAAAGTACTAAGGCTGAATACAAGTTTTTAGCAAACACTACTGCAGAATTAATCTGGTTGCAAACTCTAATCAAGGAACTTGGTTTTTCACTATCTCATCCCCCTATGTTATGATGTGATAATCTAGGGGCAATGTATCTCACTGCCAATCCAGTGTATCACTCACACACTAAACACATGGACATTGACTTTCATTTTGTAAGGGACAGGGTTACTGTAAAAACACTTCCAAGTATCTTTTTGCATTAGTAAGGATCAATTGGCAGACATATTCACCAAACCCCTAGTTGCAGATAGATTCACTACACTAAGAACAAGTCTCACTGTGCATGATTCCTCCAATGGACTCAAGGGGGGGGGGGGGGGCATGTCAACATAAGTATATCACTCAAGCAAATGATTTAGCTAGTAAGCTGGACAGTGATCTGGAAATTCCATCTCAGCAGAAGCTTCAAGAATAGTCTCGTGATTATGTATTTTGTTATTCCTTGACAGCTAGTGTAACTGAATTGTATTCCTTTTTCTTCCATTTTATTCTTTTCTTGTAGCTGTACTCAGGTCTATATATACTAACCTCAAATATGTAAAACGTATTGTGGAAATGAATAGAATTCCAAAACTCTTCTCTGTTATCTCCATTCTGTCACTATGTAATCTATCATCATCATTTGAATTAGAAGGATTGCATCCTTCTTTACTCGACCGAATATATATATATATATACACATGTGGAATTTGGTCAGTTTTGATCCTACTTTTTTGCAAAATTTGGTTTTTGGTCCGAGTCTAGAATGTGATTTGGGAAATACTAATTCAACATAAATTTTTTATCGAAAATTTCCACCGAATTGTGTTTTTATCTTTTTTATTTTTTTTTCTTTTGACTTAATGATTAAGAAAATATTTTCTAATAATTTTATAAATTTTATTATTTTTAAAAAAATATGTAAATAAAATAGAGAAAAATATAAAAAGATGATTTACCCTATTCGGTACCCATTTGGTATCGAATTTTCAATAAGTGTAGCAGCTCTCATGTGATTTTTATGGCTCCAACCAAATCAATATTGACCAAATTTTTTACCTATAAATTTTTTAAATATTATATAATATATTATTTTATAGAGTCATTATATAAGTTAATTATATATTTTTTCATCTAATCTATTACCATTGACTATATAAAATGTTAAATAATATTTGTTATCAATTAACTAATATATCATATAATAAATTATGTTAATGACTATGAAAAAGTCTAGATGCAGTCGGCGTGTGCAAGCGCGGGGCAGACGTACTGACGTGGAAAAATCAAAACGATTACGTTTTGTTTTAGACGGTCTGCCTTCATCTCGTGCCGATCAAATCCCCCCTTTTCTCTGTTTCCTTCCCAAAGACCCTCTCTGTGTTTATCACTCTCGAAGCTTTCTTTCTTCCTCTGTGTTTATCTCATTCGATCGTGCCTCTCTGTGTTTATCACTATCGAAGCTTATAAACCTAGAAGATTCTTTCCTTCCTCTCTGTGTTTCAAAAACACGAAGCCCCAATCTGTGTTTATCTCCGTCAAAACCCCTTCCTTCCTTCAGTTAGGGTTTCAAAGACGCTCTCTATGTTGTGTTTCTCCCCCCCCCCCCCCCCGAACCCCCTTCCTTCCTTCCTTCCTCTCTTTCGAATGCCCTCTCTTTGTTCGAGCATTTTCTCTCCCTCGATCTCCTTCCATTTCTCTTCCTCCCAAGTTCTCACCTCCCTCGAAGATGACCTAGTAGATCTGCTGCCCTCCTAACCCTAACCCAGCCCATTTCCCTTCATCCTGAAACCCTATCCCTAACCCTAACCCCAACCCCAACCCTAACCCCAACCCCGAAACCCTAACCGAAATCATTGTTCTTCCACTTACCGTCATCTTGAAACTCTAATCGTAGAAGAAGGTGATCAACGAACAAGGAAGACACTCACCCCTTTCCGGTCCAGGTGGAAGGATAATATTTTTTTATTATTTTTGTATTATGCATTATTTTCTCTTAGTTTGTTATTTGCTTTTGTATTCCTTTTGAATGTTTGGATTAGTGAATGAGTTTTTCTAAAAATCATGCTTGGACTAGTGAATGGGTTATGCCTGTGGTTTATGTGCATTGTGTTCCTTTTGAATGCTTGGATTAGTGAATGGGTTTTTTTGAAAATCATGCTTGGACTAGTGAATGGGTTATGCCTGTGGTTTATGTGCATTGTATTCCTTTTGAATGCTTGAATTAGTGAATGAGTTTTTTCTGAAAATCATGTTTGGACTAGTGAATGGGTTTTTCTGAAAATCATGTCTGGACTAGTGAATGGGTTATGCATGTGGTTTATGTGCATTGTATTCCTTTTGAATGCTTGGATTAGTGTGGGATCCATTAAAGAATATGTATATAATGCTAGTGTTAATGGTATGCTTTGTAAGCTGTGTGAGGGTAGGCATGATCTGGTTGCACCATAAATAATTGACATTGCACATTAACAGTTATAGTTAGACAATCGCTTGCCTCACATTCCTTATGATCTTGGGGAGGTTAAATTTCTGATCATAAATGACATCAAGTAAGCTTTGTTTCCTAAGAATAAAAGTGAGCATCCTATTCATGTAAATGATGTTCTTCTCAATTTGATTAATAAGAGACATTTTTAATAATTGAATGTGTTAAGATAAGGTACATTAGTGGGATTTTCATATGAGGCATGTTAACAGCAACATTAAATGACTTATATCACCAAGCTCAATGTTGGATGATAGGGAAAACTTGTTAATGGACAAGAAGAAGTATGATTGCTTGAATATAAAGATATTTACATATAGCTTATAATAGTTTATGGGTTATTCTTGGAAAACCATGGTGGGTGAGACTGAAATATTGACCGCTATTGCAAGTTATAGAATCTGACACTAGAATGGAATCTGGCCATTTAATATGCATAAATATACACGGATGGAATCTGTGAATACTAGCATGCAATCTGTGAACTTAATATAAATATATATTAAGAAGACAGAATGAATATACATATATTCAATAGATAATCTACACTGATTGATTGACTTAATCAAATATGTTGGGAAAACAGTGTTATATTTTTTGCATGCTATTCAATTTCATGGGTGGTGGGTAAAATGGATCCATCATTGAACTTAGAAGTTTTTGAACTCACAAGTTCTTCCTCATCTAAACTGACAATTCTTGCCGGACGCTATTCGTGAGTGTTTCTTTAGATGGTTTATTCGAAGTAGCAAGCTTTTTTCTCATCAGCTTCAATGTTCCAGTTAGTAAATTTATCAATTAATATAACCTTTAGGTCTAAGTGGACAACATTCATGACTGGAGGTAACACTTATTAGTGATATTCCTATGCAACGCTTATTCTGGAAAATACATACAACCCTGTGTATGATTTAAAAAAAAATTACTTTGTTTATTCTGGAAAATCATACAGAGTTCATTTGTTTCATGTCTGCTACATAAGTAAAATTTACTGATTTCCTGTTGTATTGCTTGATTGACCATTTATATCTACTTGACTTCTTCAACATGATGATTCACTGAAAAAAATAGAGTTTTTCCCATTTCTACATGTCTTTTGATGTGTGTGCGTTTCCATTGCGATTTTGGTATATGTTAGAATGTCATCATTATCACTGTCTTCTTCATCCTTTGGCAAACGCACTTTGGGTCAATCATTGTGCTTCTGTGAGGTTGAAGTTACATTAAGATACTCAAATACTAAAAGAAATCCAGGACGACCCTTCTTAGGGTGTCCAAAATACAACACACAAGTAACTACACGACTTGTACTGTAACTTCTTTAATATACTCTACAATATTACGTACATCTAACATTTTTTATATATGTGGGAAAATTTCAGGGATTACCATCCTGCAGGTTTTTCAAGTGGGCAGATGGTGTTGAATGCATAGAGGCCGATCTACAAGTAAAAAAAATGAATTGTTAAGGAAGGAGGAGGAGCTCGAGAAGCGACTCAAGGATGTCGTAAAGAGGGAGACTGAGCTCCGCAATATTGTGGATGACATCAAGAAGAGAGAGATGGTGCTATCCAGTGGAAGTGAGGAGGTTCGAGAAAAGGAATTGCTACTTCTTGAGAGAGAAGCTATTCTAAGGCGTTCACGCATGCTACCCCGAGTGTTTTGGGGTTTTATACTAGTTGTTTGTTGTTATTTATTGAGTTGGTAGTTGTTTATGTCTACATCATAGTGGTTGAAATTCTAAGTGTTACAAGATATTTAGTTATTAGATTTGTATAATTGTGTTATAAGTTATTTAGAGAATTGGGTTGTAGTTTAGTTTGAATGGTGGCTTATGTTACATGTTAGACATATTTTGTGATCCATTTAATATCCTCCATGTAGAACCAACTTTTTAGAGAAATGATCAAATATTAATGTGACAAGAATTATGAGCACAGAGTTGCGGTTTGAGAAGACAATTGGATACTAAAAGTTGGTTGCATGCAGTTATGGGTACCAAGTCGTATTTGAGTACAGATTGGTTCATTTGTACCTCATTATTTACAGATTTCCGTAGTGCAGCGTTTTGAAGGGAGGGCACGTAATTGAGCCCATCCATAATCATCCTACTCTAACCACAAGAGATCCCACAATCTTCATACAAATATAACATCTTTTCTTCCCATCATCTACTCTTGTAGTATCCTGGCATGCATAATGGAGCCGTAGCTTCCCACCAAGCTTCATACAAATAGTCTTGCATCAAAACTTGTAAAGAAAACTCCTACCCCCAAGCTTTCTTTTTCTAAAAATAATTACAAAACCTATAAATACCAGATTTCTTCCAACAAAAACCTGTCACAAATTTGTTAAAATACCAAACTTTCCTTCTTACAAAAATAATTACAATACCTGTCACTACCAACATCTTTTCCAACAAAAAAAATTACAAAACTATAACTCTTGGAAGCTTTCCTTCTTACAAAACAAGGTTACAACATCTGTCACTTTCAATATTTCTTCCAACAAAAATATTGACAAAACTATAACCACCAAGCTTTCCTTCTTACAAATTTAATTATAAAACCTATCACTTGCAATATTTCTCCCAACAAAAATAATTACAAAACTATAACCACCAAGCTTAACTTGGTTACAAATTTAATAATAAAACATATCACCACCAATATTTCTTCCAACAAAAATAATTACAAAACTATAACTCTTGGAAGCTTTCCTTCTTACAAAAATAATGATGAAAACCTATCACTTGCAAAATTTCTTCCAACAAAAAATATTAGAAAACTATATCCACCAAGCTTTCCTTCTTACAAAAAAAAAAAAAAAATGTCAAAACCTAAGATTTCTTCCAACAAAAATAATTACAAAATTATAACCACCAACCATATGAAGCTTTACAAAAATAATGGCCCCAACCTATCACTTGCAAGATTTCTTCTAACCATTTGATCAATCATCGGGTGTTGCCAAGCTTTCTTTTTCCAACTATTCAACAAAAATCAGCAACACATATCCGCATAGAAAAATGCTCATGCATCCCTCTAAATTAAAAATATTTAATGAGAAGTCATATCTAAAACCCACATTTCTCCCAACCATAGTTTTCATGCACATACAACAAAGAAGTGCTACAAGATATGAACTTCAATACAAATAATTACAGAAATTAGCTGAGTTTACCGTATCATTGCATCGGTTGTGAAGCATCAAACCCAGGTTGCACACTTTGTGATCCATCAAACCCAAGTTGCATCTGTAAGTAATAAATAACAAATATTAGCTGAGTCCTATATGACTATTAATATAAATGCAAGTTTAGAAATATTACACTTTCTTGACTCCCAACTATATTTTGGGTTCCACTAATGTCTAGAGCTGAGCTCATTGCGACAATGTAGTAATAAATAGGTAACAAAAATAACCCAAATATAAGCTAATGTATTGCAAGATTTAAATACTTTAACAAACAAACTTGCAATTTCTTATTACAAAAAACATATGTATACCTGGATATCTATCTCAGATGACCCAAATAAATTCCTATGCGTGTCCTGCGCTAGCGTATATCCTCCATCTCATTAGTTATCAAGTAACAAGTATAATTAAAAAAATGTATCTATATTTTCATAAATAAATCCTTTCAAATAAACATGTATACGGCAAATATTATTGTTATTAATTTCTTTGAACCTCTTTACGTTTTCCCTTTACAGTTATTTTCTTTGTCCTCGCTTTAACTTTCCGCAGGTCTTGCTCCATCCTAGATGCTCTTCTCAGAGATGGGGGTCTGCCTTTTCCTCGCACAATTCTTGGACTGAGTACTTGCTGCGAACTACTAACTGTGGCATTTGTTGTGCAACCAACATCAGAACCCGTTTGAGTCATTGGAGGGGGTTCTTGGTTGTGATTATATAACTCAATCATGGAATATAACTTTTTAGTAGCATCCTTAGTATGATCTTTCAAACCTCCTGCAAGGGTAATCATCCGATAACAGATATTCAATAGACTTGAATATCTGTTAGTATCTTCCCGCTGAGGCCCTGTGTCATAACTACTGTAGATTAACATGTATCTCCGTTTGATGTCCTTCCTCCATCGATCTAAAATGTATCTATCTAGCAAAGATTTTATCCCATTACATTTGAATATGGCCAAGATATGTCTACATAGTATCCCACTCATCTGAAATAACCCACACGAACACTTAGCATCGCATTCTTCCACATTAAAGTCCACATAACATGTAACATGTTTAGTGAACTCCTCAACACGAATTTCATCTTCTACCAAATAGGTCTTCGTCACACCATCGTGTCTAAGTAGTGATTGATCCATATCAAGCACACCCATAACTTGCTGCTGAACTTCCCTGAACTTTGCATTCGTGTACAACTCTTGGAATCTCTTTTCGATTGGAAATCTAGATATGCAAGCAATGGAAACGCTAAATGAGTGGAAGTCCAAGCTGATTTCATTCTCAATTTTCTTTTTCAAGGCATTGTCAAATTGGTCAAAAAACTTCTTTAAATTAGTTTTCACATGAACATATCCGTCAAAAAATGCATTCATGCTCTCACTTCATTGTGTAGTACTCATGCCAGCCCAAAAATAGTCTTTTAGGAATACCGGTACCCACTACGCGTGCTCAGCATACAAACTTTGCAACCAAATATTCTCTTCCAAAAAGTATGTGCATATCAATTCTTCCCACGATTTCTCAAACTCCTCAATTTTTTGACTATCATATACACATTTCATTAGCTGAGTTTTCAAGCCACTTTTGTAGGCACAATGGGAGTCAAGCTTCTCTGAGACTTTTTTCAGTATATGTCACAGGCAAAATCTATGTTGGCTATTAGAAAATACAATAGATATAGTATTTTTCATTGCTTTATCTTGGTCAATAATAATAGCTGGCGGGGCTATACCATCCAACACTACAGCCAAGTCTGAAATAACCATGTAAAAGGCTCGATGTCCTCACTCGAAATTAACCCTGCTCCTAAGAGAATCGACTGGCTGTGTGGTTTACACCTCAAAAGGGTGCAAAGGACATCCCATATCTGTTTGTCAGGTACGTGGTGTCAAATGTTACCACATCACCAAAAGGTTCATAAGCTGCTCTACTGCGTGGATCTGTCTAAAATACATTTTTTAGTCTCCCATCATCATCTAAATCCATCAAGGCAAAGAATCCTAGATTCTTGTATTGCATCCTAGAGAAATAATCTCGAAGCACTCCAGCACCACCTGCTCCAAGTCTTAGATGTCTTGCCTTATCGATGTAATTGCGACAATCCTTTTCGAAAAATGGGAGGTACTCAAATCCTCCCGCGCCAACCACAAGAGATCCAAAACTCTTGTTCATTCGGATGCCAGCCAAATCATTAGCATCCAGCACCACCTGCTCCAAGTCTAAGATGTCTTGCCTTATCGATGTAATTGCGACAATCCTTTTCAAAAAATGGGAGATACTCAAATCCTCCTGCGCCAACCACAAGAGATCCGAAACTCTTGTTCATTTGGATGCCAGCCAAATCATTAGCATCTAGTACTCTTTTTACGACCTCACTAACTTGGCAATTACATCGGAAGAAACGGGATTTATGTGGACTCAGTCCACGGTTATGAGTATTATGGACTGTGATCAACTGCATTTTTCCTTCAAATTTTAAGACATTAATCATTGCCTTATAGTCAATCTTTCCTGTCAAGCGTGATTTGATGACATTCATCATCCTATTCTGAGCCTTTCCCCCACAAGCACAACCAAGGGTCACATATCTCACAAGTCCATCGGCATCTCTCTCACTTCTTTGTGTCATGGATCCAAACCCACATTTCTTAGCATATAGCTTATAATAGCTCATTAATTCCTCAAAAGAATTAAACTTCATCCCCGCTTTTGGCTCCTCAGTCATATCACCACCATACATTTCGTCACACTCGAGTGTCTCAACAGTGCCATTGTTGGTTTCTGGTGAATTTAGCCTATCCTCTTCACATTGTTCATCAACTCTAGAGGAAGAACATGGCGCTTCTGTTTCCCTACAATTGGGTGTATCCTCTTGAGCAACTCTTTCTTGGGTTTCGAAACTTGTAGCCATGAGCTCCACTGGAGTTTCCATCCCATATTGAAATGGGTAACTATCATTTTGCCAAAAAATAAAGCAATTAAACTTCCATGCGCATAAGAAAAACAAATGGAAAAAAAGGGACAATATCTAGGTTGCATCACCATTTGCATGTTGGTTGGATATTGATATATATCCGGATATGACATAAAAGCCGGTGACCATATAGGCACTGGTCCATAGTAACTGTGAATGTAATTTGGGAGGTTTGGAGTAGTTGTTAGGATGTCCTAACATAAAAATTAGAATGATAATTAGCCGTATTGGAGTGTTTATGAATCCTAAAAAATGTTAAAAATGATATAGCATACCGAGGTTGGGGGATTGGAGTTAGATGGTGTTAAAAGAGATGGGTTTCCTTCCCCTTTTCCCATGCTAACAAACTGAAATACACAAAAAAATTGTACAACCATTTTTATCAGACCAAAATCATGACAAGTAGGTTAAGATAATAAGAACTCTCAAAATCATGACATCTCCTTTGGTGATTACTGGTTTATGTTGTTCTAATCCACTGCTACATAAAAATTGGGTTTAGCGACCAATTTTGTTTATTTCTTATTCATGATTTTAATATGTTGAAAGCGTCAGGGCCTAACTTTGAAGTACCTGTAATATGGCCATGTAAAATCCACACATCCCTCTTATTGTGCATATTTTAGTTATTACAAATATGACTATTTGCATGCAATTTATGGAAATGTAATTTACATAAATAAGTTCTTGGATTGATGAGACTTCCAGGTCATAACCCCCCACCCCCCCCCCCCCCCAAAAAAACAAATTCTCGAGAATATTTTAACAATAGAAAAAAATAAATTAAACCCTTGGGCTGCCTAAACTTCTTAAGCATTTTAGTTTGAAAAAATAAGGAAATTCGTAATGGAAAAGCAAATTCCATTAAAACACTATTATAAAGTTTTTCATTCAACAATAAAATAGACTAGAATAATGTATTATGGTGAAAATGTTCCCATTGGCAGCATGAAACTTCCAAATGGAGATAAGGTTTATGCAAACACATGGCCTACCTAAGTTGGGTCTAGTTTCAGATGAAGGTTTTATTTTCTTTTCTCAGTAGCTAAACATACACTACATCATAGTTTTTTGCTTTGACATTAAAACCCACCTGCATTTGTACCACTAAGTGGACTTTGCCAAGGCAATCACAGAAGAAATGGAAAAGAAATTTATTTTGGGTTTAGAAACTATGAAAGCAGGTATCAGAAATATTTGTTTTCTCGGTAGCTAAACATACACAAGTAAAAGTTTCCAGTTTTGACATTAAAACCCACCTAGCATTTGTACCAAATGATGGACTTTGCCAACACAATCACAGAAGAAATGGAAAAGAACTTTCTTCAGTTTAGAAAATATGAAAGCATTTATCAGAAAACAAAATTAAATAACTAGTTCAATCTTACAAGAAGAAGCAGAAATAGACTGAAAAGGAATAACTTTACCAATGCCTGATGAAGCTACAGACGCAGAAGACCCACATGAAAATACCCACCAAAAATAGAGACCCACGGTCCCAGAATCACAAAACGGAGCTTTGTTTCAGCGCACTCGGTTTCGGTTACTGTTTCCGACGCGTTTCTCCCTCTTGTATACAGAACTTCTATGCTACTAAAAGGATGGAAGAGGCTCATGAGCACGACGATGGAGGATGGAGAAACACACGACCAACGGTACCCACTGATGATCGAACGCAAGGCATAAGGGAACTGGAAAAAGACAACCAAAGCTTCTATGCTACTAAAAGGATGGAAGCAGCTCAAACAAGCACGACGATGGACGATGGAGGACGGAGCTTCAGGATGATCGAACGCGAGGCACAAAGGAATCGAAAAAAGACGTCCCAAACTCTGTTTTGAGTTTATTTGCTTTCTTATTTCGCGCATTTCGTCTTTTTTTTCTTTCTTTTTTTAAATAATCCGATGTGGCGTCAACGACTGCGCCCCGACTATATCTAGCAAAAGTGAATAACTATTAATATCATAAATCTAATTATAATTAATAATTTGTTAATGAATTAGTTACATAATCCACAATAAAGAGCTCAATTTAATTTTACTAATTTAAATAATTTTTTATATTAATTTATCTACCAAATTAGAAAAAAGAAAAAACAATATTCCTAGTTCATATGGACCAATTGAACTGATAGCTTATGATCACGTCCCATCTATAAGGGTAATCAGTCCAGTCCAATTTTGACAAAGGGTGGATCGAAATGTTCTGACCCTCCCCCCAGGCCAAATCGGACCAACCGAGACTCGTAATTCACAACCTAAAAACACAAAACTATAGTCATTTATGTGCATGGAGTTGGGTTTAATTATCAAGACATGCATGGACTGCATGCGTTTATTTTATAAAGGAGCTGCAGATTGTTGAACAAATCAAACATTTTTTAAGGCCGTTGTCGGGTGTGATTATAAACTGTCACTACAAGAGATATGATTTTTTGAGACAAAAAATTGTCTCAAAAAATGGAAATTTCGTCCCTAAAAGTTTTGGGAGATGAAAAAGTTTCGTCTCTATTTTATCTCAAAAAGGCTGTCTCAGAAAGTTTTTGGAGATGAAAAGTATTTTTAGGGATGAAATTGGGCGGAACTGGTCGAAACCGTTCGAACGAAAAAAAATTTCTAAGACAAAAAAATGTCGTCCCAGAATCAAGTTCGAACGAAAATATTTTTGTTCAAACAACATGAAATGTTAATTTGAACCAATAACTATATCTGACCAAGTCCGTTCGAACAAACAAGTTCGTAAGTGACTTTAGTTCGAAGAAAAATATTAACTGTTCAAACAAATAATCTATTTACAGAAATCTTCTATTCGAATGGACTTTTAGAAATGCATTAATTCGAATGAGTATTTAATTGTTCAAACGAACACATGGATTGTATTTCCTAGTAAGTTTGAATGGGTATATTTTTGTTCAAATGGGAATTTTTTGGCTCGAATGAATATGTTTTTGTTCGGATGTATGCATAAATGGTAATTTACCATTTGAACGGCATTGATCAAACAAAATGAAATTGATACTAATACAAATTGTAATCTATATACATCAAATTGTAATCTATATATATCAATTGTTCAAATGTTTACAAACATCATAAATATTAAAGGCAATTAAAAAAAAAAACCAAATCAATTATGATTGTGGTGGTATAGGGTTTTGGGACATCATTAATTGAAATTGTTCAAATATTTTTTGGTTATTTAATTGTAGTATCTCTTCTAATCTTGCTTCTAAATCTGCTGCTTGATCTAATCGGGTCAGCAACTCTTTTTCCTTCGATCTCAATCCTTCTATCTCAAGTGCAGCTTCCTCTAATTTTTTAGTCTTGTCGTCATTCGATCTGGCTTTAGAAGATGATGAAGATGTTGAGGATGGCTTCACGCAACGTTCTAAGCCCCTCAAATATCCAGAACGTGATCCAAGAACTTGAGAAAAGATTTGAGCATCGTTGACAGATGATTCATCAGATGGATCCGCAACAGTGTCTTTAAGAGATATCATCTTGTCCTGGAAAAAGAAAAACATTAAAATTAGTATATGTAACAAAAATATATTTAGACAATGAAATTAAATAAACTTAAACTTACATAATTTACCTCTGCCTCAGGATTGCTCCAAACACCATCACGATTTTTATGTGCTTTAGTATACAATTGGGTCAGATCATAATCAGTAGGATTTTCTTCTTGCTGCAAAATGAAAATTAATATCATAATTTATACAAAAAAAGTGCATATATTAAGATTTAATGGAGACAATAAGAACTAACCATTTTTTTTTACAAGCGATGAAAAGATCGAGAACCCACGTGATAGTGTATTGTTAAATTTGATCTATTTGCTTTGTTCACTGTACTTCGTTTCTAAAAAAAAGTATTATAATTTTTATTTAATACATCTATTATATATTATTAAAAAAAAGATAGTAGTGAAATTACCTGATAAGCAGGATCTTCAAACAGATCACAAACTTTCTCCCATTCGTTTGGTGGCATTGCTTAGAATGGATTTTGACGCGCCTCTATCGTAGTACTGAACTTCTGATAGTGTGCATGGCATCGACCTTTGTACCTCCGGAATGCATTCAACATTAGTTCTTCAATCGTTAGTCGATCCTCCCGCCGACCAAAATTTAGTTCAAACTCGTCATTCAAAGAATTATAAACAATTAGTATAATTTCAAACATTTGCATTTAAATAAAAATGTTATACAAAGTAACTTATTACCAGACAACGATTTTTGATGTGGTCTTTCACATCTTGGAGAACTTTAGCCCAGGAGGATGTAGCCATCGGTGCATACGTGCGAGTAAGTGTACCAACATAAGAAGCAAGCCAAGCTGCCGAATCTCCAGAGCCACCGGTGTGATCATCAGATATATCAACTTTAATTTTACCCACTTTCCTTACTTTTTCTATGCAGACACCCCTTGTAATGCCTCTAACTCGACGCTGGTTTACAACAGCTATATATACAAAAATTAAATCATATATTTTAATTAAATTAATTTTATTTGAAATATATACAGTGAAAAAATACCTTATTCTGGTTCTGGTGACGATGGCCCACCATTGTTGGCAGGTGAAGCGCACGGAGATTCGCTAAGTGGTGGAGATGGCTCACGTGTTCTTTTGCGTTTAGGAGGCATATCTGTTTGAAATATTTAATACTTGAGTACTTACTTATGTTCAAATATTTAATTATAATTTTTTAATTAAATATCTTATTATTATATTTGGAGTATTAAGCTATTTAATTAGTGTACTTAGATATAATTAATTATACATTATGTATTAATCATCTTAATACTTGAGTACTTAAATATCTTCACATATTTAATTATAATTTTTTAATTAAATATCTTATTATTATATTTGGAGTATTAAGCTATTTAATTAAACACTATCATAGATATAATTAATTATACATTATGTATTAATCATCTTAATTAATACTTGAGTACTTACTTATGTTCAAATATTTAATTATAATTTTTTAATTAACTATCTTATTATTATATTTGGAGTATTAACTGCTATTTAATTATCACTGCAAATAATAAGTATTTAATTGATACTGTTCGAACAAACACTCTATAAGTTCGAATGGAACGCTGGTCGAATTATATTCTGTTCGAACAAATAAAAATACATTCGAACGGTATTCAGAGCGTTCGAATTAAACCAACCCAGAAACCAGTCAGGAAACAGAGCACAAAACTAAACCACAAAACATAATTTTCACATTCATGATGCCATATTTCAATACAACACATTGAAAACTATATGAATATCCCTAAATATGATTATTAAACAACTTAGAAAACTAATAAAACTTACCTCTTGTACTAGCAATTCAAATTTCAGTCAATCCACAATACCTATATATACATAATACACATTAAACTGTTGTTCTATCCCAACAAATAAATGCAACAAATATTAAGATATTTGTAAATGAAAATCGGAATGAAAAATACAAAAAAAACCAACTTACCTCTTGTCCTTCCCCTTTCTCTCTCAAGAATCTCTTCTCTCTCAATACTTTCAAGCTCTCTCTCTCCACAACACTCTCTCACAGCCTCTGCCACGCTCTCTCTCCTTTTCTCAATCTTCAATCCGAGTGAAAATGAAGTGAAATGATCGGATTAATAATATGTGCATTTCCGTTCGAACTAAATTTTTATAAGTTCGAACGCGAAAATCAAAAACCGCTAATTTTTCCCACAATTTTTTCCCGTTCAAATTAATATTTTTCCAATTCGAACAAAAAAAATAAATATTCTCCAGCATATACTGATAATTTGGCGCGAATTTTCCCTCCAAACAAAAAAAATTTGTTCGAACATGAATTATCTCTATTCGAACTTACATTATATTAGTTCGAATAGATAATTAGATAAATATATAACTATACACATAATACACCCAATATTATTATGTGTATATGTAAAAATTATATACACTATATAATACTAAGTGTCACTAATATCATAATACTAAGTTTCTTATCAATCTATAATATTAAGTATTTAAAATAGTATAATATTTTATTTACAATCACTAATAGTGTTATACTTATAGCTAGTATCACTATAAGTATAATACTAAGTATCACTAATAGTATAATACTAAGTGATATTAAAGTATAGATAGCATCAAAATATGAAAACTAATAATACTGTAATACTTTATAATATAGTCCAAGTACTTGGTTTATTATTAATATACAAACTAAATATATTAGAAATATGTTTTTTATACTTATAATTAATGCAATGTTTTACTATATACTTACTATGTTTACTTTATAATACAATGCTTTACACAATACTATTTTATACTCATCTAATGCATAATATATATACTAGTTACTTACAATATATATAAGTAATTAGTATAAAACACTATACTATCTATATATATTTATCTAATATATATTATATATACTAGTGAGAAATTTTTTATTAGTACTAATACTAGTATTATATGCTAGTATTACTAATATAAAACGTATTGTTTTACCTCTTGTACTTATATATATATTTATGAAGTATTATATAATTCATTCGAAATTATACCATTTTAATTCGAACTTATACCCTTTTAGTTCGAACTGATTATACTTCCATTCGAACGAAATTACGTTATTTAAGCCGCGAACCAGTTTCTTCTCCATTCATTTCATGCCTCCTCTCATTCGAACTTACTCTTCGATTCCTCCGCCGTTAGCAGCCACAACGCCGCCACCAACTCCAACCAACTCCTCAAATCTCCTAGAACAAGAGGTATAGGTTAAATGAGTTTTATTTTTATTAGTTTTTTGCTTAGTTTTGGGGGGTCGGATTTTGAATCAATCCGGCCCCATTTTGTTGTTTTAGGGCCAAATGACATAACGTTAATCGGTAGAAATGATGGAAATTTACTCCTAAATCATTTCTACCAATTAAAATATTGGATTTCTTGTGAAAAATGAATGCGTCGGTTCGGAACTGAGTCGACTCAGCCATGTCTGTTTGGCTCAGGTCCGTTCGAATGAATATAAATTTCATTCGAATGAAAGTCAAGTTCATTCGAATTAAATTTAGGTTCATTCGAATGGAATATAATTGTTGCCCAGATGACTAACACAAGAGGGGGGGTGAATTGAGTTGTATTAAAAAAAATAACAATTATAAATCAAATATATAATATAAAATATAAACAAAATATGAAATAACAATAAATATAAGGAGTAAGGGTAAGAGAGAAGCAAACTCAGTATGTTAACGAGGTTCGGCCCCACTGCCTACGTCCTCGCCTCAAGCTACCCCTTGAGGATTCCCAAATTCACTATTCAACCTCCTTCAGGTGGAGATAGAAACCTATTACACCTTTGAACAATACCACTACAAAGGATCCGTGTAGAACACCCTCTACACTTGCAATCACCTTACACGTGGTGATTCAACTATTCCCTGTGTAGAATACTTTCTACACACACAAGGGTTATACACACCCTTTTTCTGATACAAAAGCTGATAGTGGGTAGGTTATCAGAAAACACTCCTCAACGAGTGAAATAAGAACAATACAGCGCAAGCTATATCTCTCAAAATGAACAAGGATTAAGGCTCAATGTTTAGAGAAGAGAGAATGAAAGCTTTGAATGAATGTTGTATGCTCTTGGTGTTTGTAAATGTGAAGCTCTCAAATGATCTATTTATAGGCATATGAGACTTCATATTCAAATTTAAAAAGATTCACATGTCAAAGACAACATCATTCACTTTTTCAAAAAATTCAAATAAAAGGTTCTTCTTTTTCAATTGTCAAAGACAACATCATTCACTTTTTCAAAGAATTCAAATAAAAGGTTCTTCTTTCTCAATTGTCAAAGACAACATCATTCACTTTTTCAAAAAAATCAAACCTAATCTTTTACTTTTGGCATATGACAAAATGAGCACACTTTCATTTTCAAAAAATTCAAACCTAATCTTTTACTTTTTGTATAAGTCTAAAAAAGCATCAATCACTTTTGAAAATATTCAAATAAAACATGCACATGTGAAAGATGACAATCAATCATCTTTAATATTTTCAAAGTTCAACCCTTTAATCAAGGCATGCACATGCAAAAGATGACAATCAATCATCTTTCAAAATTTTCAAATTTAATTTTCAAAAATATTCATGCACATGTGGAAAATGTATTTTAATACTTTATGATAAAATATTAATTTTGAGCATTAATCCTAATTTCGAATTTTGAAGAGATTTACAACATTACTCTATAATTTTAATATGAACTTGTTCCCTTCTTGCTCATGCTTGTTTCCTTGATGTGCTTGACTCCATTGTGTAGACAACTTGAGCTTGAGACTTCTTTATTCTTTGAACTCATTTGTTATCATCAAAATCCATGTGTAGATTTATAATCACATGAAACTTGAAACCTTGAGTTTAACAATCTCCCCCTTTTTGATGATGACAAATATTTGATAGAACTTGAAACCTATATTAATACTTAAGCTCCCCCTGAAAATATGCGTTAGTTTTTCAAGCAAAAGTATAAATATAATTCCAAGCATATATAACAAGTTTAGCAATTTAAACAATGTTAATGTTCTAGTCTAACACTTCTCCCCCTTTTGGCATCATTAAAAAGGATCCGCAACAAGTAAATGGACTGAAGAAAACGATGCGTTTAATAGTCACTGTAGATAATTGAAAAATGGAGCCGTCCGTGACCCGACAAGTGCTGCAAAGCCTCGAGGCCTAACTCTATGAATTTAATACGGCTGAAGATTTAAACAATCGCCTGATGTTGTTGACAAACGGGATTGAAGGCTCCGAGTTTCTATAAAAAAATGATCATTTTCATCTATCGGATGCCAAAAAAATAATCACTTCTTGACCTGAGTTCTGTTTTTCCACAACGATAGAATGGCTGAGCAATTCTCTTCCACTAATGTTCCAGACTTGAATCAGGAACCCTTGACGCATCAATCATCAATCTTCTCTCCTGAGGCCGTCAATACCATGATAGGAGCAGTGAACCGTTTTTCTAGTAAGGCTGATTCTGAGATTATTGCAGAATCAAGAATGCTCAGTAATCAATATGCCGCCTCTGTTACGATCATGTCTCGAAGGTTAATGGCGAGGGTGAGTGAGATTGATCATCTTAACATGCAAATATCTGAGTTACGACAGAAGCTTGCTAATAAGGATAGTGAGAATAAAAGGCTAAAGCAAGAAAACCAAGAGTTGAAAAAATTTGCAGATTGGTATGCTCATGATCTGCAACCACGAATAGAAGAGCTGGAACGAGAAAGGGTTCAGATACAAGGTCAACATCGGCAGATAACAGCAGAGGTTCATCGTTTACTAGAAAAATAGGGACAATCTACTGTTAATCTCGCTGGCTTAGTAAGAAAACTTTTGACAATGTGTGTCCAGCATATCTTGTATTTCTTTTGACTAAATAAGATTTGAAGAGAAAATAGTTTGTCTTATTCTTTATGCTATCTCTATAAAATCAGTCCTGAAGTTCATCTAATCCGCATCAAGTTTTCATCTCATCTCTATAACTCATTTGCATTCCTTCAGCATTCTCGTTTTAAGCCTTCTATTCTTTTCTCAATGGCTCATTCTTCTAACATTTCTCTAGATCCATCCATGAGGCATTCTGCATCTCAACCTCCTGTTCTTTCTGCAGCTACCATTGGTGCCATGTTGCAGCAAGAAAATAATAATCTAACTAATAAGTCAGATTCTGATGCTATTTATGACTTGGTGAGTCTTGGGACTCGCTACTCTTCCTCTATTGTGGCTTTTTCTCAGCGGCTACAAGCCAAAAATCACGAAGTTGAAAAGCTCAAAGAACAAATTGTTGTACTTCAACAAATTGTTCAAGAGTCTCACACAAGGGAAGGAATCATTCGGCAGAAGAATAAACAGTTGAAATCTTTATTAGATTCTTCATTCCGCTTGCCGGTTCCCATGAATAAGAATGACATGATATTGTATGAAGAGAATGAGCGTCTCAAACATGAGGCTAAGAATCTCAAATTTATGTAAAAGTATTAAAAAAAAATCTATCTCTATTTTTATTGACTCTGGTCTATCTTTTAAGAGATATTCATAGCATGCATCATACCTATTTCTCTTCTGATCATACATAATCTATCTTCTGGTAAAGGTTTTGTGAAAATATCTGCTAACTGATCGTGTGTGTTTGTGAACTCTAACATTATATCACCTTTTTGCACATGATCTCGAAGAAAATGATACCTTATTTCAATATGCTTAGTTCTAGAATGTTGTATTGGGTTCTTTGAAAGATTTATAGCACTTGTATTATCACATTTGATTGGAATGTGATTATACATGAGTTTAAAATCTTCAAGTTGTTGCTTCATGTAGAGAACTTGAGCACAACAACTACCCGCAGCAACATATTCTGCCTCAGCAGTAGATAGTGCAACAGAATTTTGTTTTTTACTAAACCAGGAAACTAATGCATGACCTAAGAAATGGCATGCTCCACTAGTGCTTTTTCGATCTATTTTACAGCCAGCATAATCTGCATCTGTGTAGCTGATTAGATCGAAAGCTGTGTGCTTAGGGTACCATAACCCTAGGTTAATTGTACCACTAAGATATCTAAGAATGCGCTTAACTGCAATTAAATGTGATTCTTTTGGAGATGATTGAAAACGTGCACATAAGCACACACTAAACATAATATCTGGTCTACTGGCTGTTAAATATAATAAGCTACCAATCATACATCGATATATCTTCGAGTCAACTGGCTTACCGGATTCATCTTTATCAAGTTTAGTTGATGGGCTCATTGGTGTTCCAATTTCCTTAGCATTTTCCATCCCAAACTTCTTCAGTAATTCCTTAATATATTTTGATTGATTGATGAATGTCCCACTTTTTGCTTGCTTAATTTGCAATCCGAGAAAGAATGTAAGTTCACCCATCATGCTCATCTCAAATTCTTCCTGCATAGTCTTAGCAAAAACTTGACACATATTTTCATTAGTAGCACCGAATATTATATCATCAACATAAATCTGAATCAAAAGAATATCATCATTTTCATATTTAATGAAAAGAGTTGTGTCGATTTTTCCTCTTGAAAAACCTTTTTCAATCAAGAAACCACTGAGTCTCTCGTACCAAGCTCTAGGAGCTTATTTAAGTCCATATAGTGCTTTTGTGAGTTTGAAAACATGATTTGGGGAAATATGATTTTCAAAACCTGGAGGTTGCTCAACATATACCTCTTCATTTATAAAACCATTTAAGAAAGCACTTTTAACATCCATTTGAAAAAGTTTGAAATCTTTATAACAAGCATATGCAAGTAGCATTCGAATAGCTTCTAATCTTGCGACAGGTGCATATGTCTCATCATAATCGATTCCTTCTTCTTGATTAAAACCTTGGGCTACAAGTCGAGCCTTATTTCTAGTAATGACTCCAGACTCATCTTTCTTGTTTCTAAAAACCCATTTTGTTCCAATAATAGTATAATTTTTGGGTCTAGGAACAAGTGTCCAAACATCATTTCTTTCAAATTGATTCAACTCTTCTTGCATAGCTAGAATCCAAGATTCATCAAGAAGTGCGTCATCAATATTTTTGGGTTCAATTTGAGATAGAAAAGCAGTATGATTACAAATATTTCTAAGAGATGATCGAGTACTTACACCTTGTGAAGGTTCTCCCAAAATTTGTTCCACTGGATGATCTTTCACAAATTTCCACTGTTTGGTTGCATCTTGTATTAAATTTTGATGATCTTTCCTGATGGCTCCATGTTGAACTTCCTCTATTGCTTTCTCTTTGTTGAGATTGAGACTTTCTGTGTTATTTATACCTTCTATTTCTTCATCAATAGATTTCTTGGAGAGTGGAGAATTAGATTCATCAAATACTACATGCATAGATTCTTGTACAGTTAAAGTCTTTTTGTTGAATACTCTATAAGCTTTACTATTAGTAGAATACCCGAGAAAAATACCTTCATCAGATTTTGCATCAAACTTGCCTAAATTATCTCTGTCATTCAAAATAAAACATTTGCATCCAAATACATGAAAGTAACCAATGTTGGGCTTTTTCTCATTCCAAAGCTCATAGGGGGTTTTATCTAATTTAGACCTTAACATAACTCTATTTATAACATAACATGCAGTACTTACCGCTTCGGCCCAAAAATAACTAGGCAAGTTGTTCTCATTGAGCATTGTTCTTGCCATCTCTTGAAGAGATCTATTTTTCCTCTCTACTACCCCATTTTGTTGAGGAGTTCGAGGAGCAGAAAAATTATGAATAAAACCGTTTTCATCACAAAATGTTTCAATATTTTTATTAACAAATTCTTTTCCCCTATCACTTCGGATACTTGAAATAGTATAGCCCTTTTCATTTTGAATTCTCTTGCATAACTTGGTAAAGGCATTATGTGCCTCATCTTTATGAGCAAGAAAGATGACCCAAGTATATCTAGAGAAATCATCAACAATAACAAATGCATAATATTTTCCTCCTAGACTTGCAACTCTATTTGGTCCAAAAAGATCCATGTGTATCAGTTGCAATGGTCTAGTAGTGGAAATATGTTTCTTAGTTTTAAAAGAAGTTTTTGTTTGTTTACCAAATTGACATGCATCACAAATTTTGTCTTTAAGAAAATATGTTTTTGGTAAACCTCTCACAAGATCATTTTTTGAAAGTTTGGAAATAAGTTCCATGTTGGCATGACCTAATCTTCTATGCCATAACCAACTAGTTTCATTTTGAGCTGACAAGCAAATAGCATCTTGTGAGGTAATTTCTTCAAAATCAATTGTATAAACATTATTGTTTCTAAAAGCAATAAAACAAATATTACAATCATGATCATTCAAAATAATGCATTTATCCATTTTAAAAGTAACTGTAAATCCTTTATCACATAATTGACTTATGCTCAAAAGATTATGTTTTAAACCTTCAACAAGTAGAACATCTTCAATTATGAGAGAAGATTCATTACCAATTTTACCTATTCCCACGATCTTCCCTTTCGAGTTGTCTCCAAATGTCACGTGTCCTTCTTCTTTAGATCTAAGATCAAAGAACTTAGTCTTGTCTCCCGTCATGTGTCTTGAACATCCACTATCTAAAAACCACTTATTTTTGCTTGTGGATGACTTCATGCATACCTATAAAAACAATTAAAATGATTTTTCTTGGTACCCAAGTTCTTTGGGTCCTTTATTTATTAGTATTAGAAGAAACAAGATTTTTAGGTACCCATATGGCCCTAATAGTCATTGTATGATTTCTTCTAATAGGACAAGTATGATAATTATGACCATTTCTATTACAAAAATTACAAATAGCATGTGACATATATGAAAAACTTGAATGATTATAATAATATCCTTTTTTGACAAAATTATTTTTATGAAAAGAATTTTGAATATTAGTCTTTGAGGTAGAATGATTATCAAAGAAATTTTTATAAGGTTTGTATTTTTGTTTTGGCATATATCCCAAACCTGCATTGTCAAAAACACATCTTTGACTACCAAGAAGTTTTTCAAAATTTCTTTTTCCATTCGTAAAGTTTTCAACAATATTTTCTAAATCGGTTTTCTTCTTATTCAATTCAAGATTTTCATCTTTCAAAATGATACTTTCTTTTCTTAAAATTTCAATTTCGTTTGTTAAAGAAGAATTTTTCTTTTTCAAAGCAGTATACTTTATACCCAATTTTTCAAATTCCTCATAAATCTCTTCTAAAACATTTTGCAATTCTTCATATGAAGGATTTTCAATATTATCAAGATTTGTTACCTCAATGTCATCTTTAGCCATAAGACAAAGATTTGCTGATTCTTCATTGCTTGCTTCACTATCTGAGCTACTTGAATCATCATCCCATGTAGCTTTCATTGCTTTCTTGCCCTTGTTTCGATCTTTCTTTAGCAGAGGACAATCTGGCTTGATATGACCAGGTTTATTGCATTTATAACAAATTAAAGTGTCGTTTTTACCTGAATCTTTCTTGGAAAACTTTTTGAAAGATTTCCTCGGAGGAGTTCTATTTTTCTTCAAGAACCTCTGAATTCTTCTTGTTATCATCGCAACTTCTTCATCTTTATCGTCATTTTCCTCATCTTCATCACTTTCACTTTCATGAGGAACAGCTTTAAGTGCTAAGCTCTTCTTTGGCTTTCCTTCTTCTTCTCCTCTTTTCAATGTGTACTCATGGGTGATAAGTGACCCGATGAGTTCATTGACTTCGAGCTTCTTGAGGTCTCTAGCTTCAAGAATCGCTGTAACTTTTGATTCCCAACGTTTTGGTAAAGAGTTGAGAATTTTTCTTACTATCTCCACCTTGGAATAAACTTTGCCAAGAGCTGTCAAGCTGTTTATGATGTTAGTAAAACGAGTGTGCATACTAGAAATAGATTCATCATCATTCATCTTAAACATTTCATATTCATGAGTAAGAATATAAATTTTTGATTCCTTGACTTGCGAAGTTCCTTCATAAGTTACTTCCAAGTTATCCCAAATTTCCTTTGCCGTAGCGCAATTCATTATTCTATTAAACTCATTTCCATTAAGAGCATTATATAATAAATTCATAGCAGTTAAATTTAAAGTATAAAGTCTATCGTCTTCACGATCAAACTCTTCTTCTTCCTTTTTGACCTTTACTCCACCAACCACTTTTGTTGGAATATAAGGTCCATTTACAATACATTTCCATATTTCTCTACCTTGAGCTTGAAGAAATATTCTCATTCTAACTTTCCAGAATGAGTAATTATCTCCACAAAAGAGTGGAGGCCGACTACTAGATTGACCTTCACCAAATGAAGCTGCAATGTTAGCCATAAGATCTTAACTCAAAAGATAGTTAATCTTATAATAGAGCTCTTAGCTCTGATACCAATTGTTGCCCAGATGACTAACACAAGAGGGGGGGTGAATTGAGTTGTATTAAAAAAAATAACAATTATAAATCAAATATATAATATAAAATATAAACAAAATATGAAATAACAATAAATATAAGGAGTAAGGGTAAGAGAGAAGCAAACTCAGTATGTTAACGAGGTTCGGCCCCACTGCCTACGTCCTCGCCTAAAGCTACCCCTTGAGGATTCCCAAATTCACTATTCAACCTCCTTCAGGTGGAGATAGAAACCTATTACACCTTTGAACAATACCGCTACAAAGGATCCGTGTAGAACACCCTCTACACTTGCAATCACCTTACACGTGGTGATTCAACTATTCCCTGTGTAGAATACTTTCTACACACACAAGGGTTATACACACCCTTTTTCTGATACAAAAGCTGATAGTGGGTAGGTTATCAGAAAACACTCCTCAACGAGTGAAATAAGAACAATACAGCGCAAGCTATATCTCTCAAAATGAACAAGGATTAAGGCTCAATGTTTAGAGAAGAGAGAATGAAAGCTTTGAATGAATGTTGTATGCTCTTGGTGTTTGTAAATGTGAAGCTCTCAAATGATCTATTTATAGGCATATGAGACTTCATATTCAAATTTAAAAAGATTCACATGTCAAAGACAACATCATTCACTTTTTCAAAAAATTCAAATAAAAGGTTCTTCTTTTTCAATTGTCAAAGACAACATCATTCACTTTTTCAAAGAATTCAAATAAAAGGTTCTTCTTTCTCAATTGTCAAAGACAACATCATTCACTTTTTCAAAAAAATCAAACCTAATCTTTTACTTTTGGCATATGACAAAATGAGCACACTTTCATTTTCAAAAAATTCAAACCTAATCTTTTACTTTTTGTATAAGTCTAAAAAAGCATCAATCACTTTTGAAAATATTCAAATAAAACATGCACATGTGAAAGATGACAATCAATCATCTTTAATATTTTCAAAGTTCAACCCTTTAATCAAGGCATGCACATGCAAAAGATGACAATCAATCATCTTTCAAAATTTTCAAATTTAATTTTCAAAAATATTCATGCACATGTGGAAAATGTATTTTAATGCTTTATGATAAAATATTAATTTTGAGCATTAATCCTAATTTCGAATTTTGAAGAGATTTACAACATTACTCTATAATTTTAATGTGAACTTGTTCCCTTCTTGCTCATGCTTGTTTCCTTGATGTGCTTGACTCCATTGTGTAGACAACTTGAGCTTGAGACTTCTTTATTCTTTGAACTCATTTGTTATCATCAAAATCCATGTGTAGATTTATAATCACATGAAACTTGAAACCTTGAGTTCAACAATAATTTTATTCGAATGGAATTTAGGCTCATTCGAATGGAGTTATCTGAGGTCATTCGAATTAATTTTATGTTTATTCGAATGAATTGAAATTTAATTCGAATGGAATTAAAGGCCATTCGAATAAGCAGTTGTCAAACATAACAGCACAACATCATCATTCCTCTAATTCACTTTAATTAGATCACATATATATTTTATACATCAACGGTATACTAATGGCAAGCAGCAGCAGAAGAAAACGTTCCAGACCCCAGACAGTCGAAAGTACCTCCGCAGCTCCTTCTCAGCCGGCCGTGAGGCCTATACTAGTTGAGCGGGAGATCATTCTAGGTGACTTCCGTGACCTCACTTGGGAGGGGCGAAGCATACATGACATCATTACCGATCGTGGATGGACCCCGATCTGTCGACAGAGGGGCACAACATATCCTGAGATGGTTGGTGAGTTTTACCGTGCCATGGGTGAGCAGTCTGGTGATGCTCTATGCTATAACTTAGTAGTCCGGAGAGAGTATTATATTCTCTCCCCGCGTTATTGCTGAGTTTCTAAATTTGCGGCGAGAGCCAGGTGCCTATCCTGCAGTAGCAGCAGCGAGAGCAGCAACTGCACCATCTGGAGAGGACACAACAGTCGCATCCTCATCGCCAGCGTCGGATGTACAGACCGCAGAGCTGGATGCTAGCTCGGATGATAGTGAGAGCAGTGATGAGGTACATGATGATGGTCTCACAGACAATCAGGTTCGTGACCTAGTGTGAGACCCTGAGGCTCCTCCATATGATGGCAGTAAAGTGATCCGATAGGCCGACTGTATAGCATTTTTCAGAATGCTTAATTTGATTGTCGGGTATAACATTGATCCGAAAAAACACAAGACTGATTTCGGGATCGAGTTGGCCAGATTTTTGTTACGGTTAGCACAGGGGGAGTCGATTGATCTGGCATTATATTTCTTCCTCCGCATTCGCACAGAGTCACGCTATTCGGGTAGATGTAGTCTACCATTTGTGCTTTTGATATCTAACCTCTTACTCCATTTAGGGGTTACAATGACTTTGACTAAGCGGAGGTCGCCACAGATGGGGCCCGTTAACAAGATCACATTCAGTAAGAGCAAGGGTCACTTGCCGAAGACTCATGCAGTCCTACAGGATCAGCCTCCGCCTACTGATCCAGCTTCTACTACTGCTGCCCCTATTGAGAGACACCCTGCTGGGGCTCCTCCGGATGAGGTACGAACTATATTGGCGTAGCACCGCAACATTTTATTGAGGGACTTCATTCAGCCCATGATGGAGAAGCTTAAGGACTTAGAAGGACGCTTGCAAACTTTATAGGAGGATTTTGATTTATCTAATAAATAAATATTGTTAGTAATTTTTTTACTTTTTTTATGTTGTATAGAACGTCTAACTCATTTTGGAATGTAACTAATGCAGCATAGTTTTTATTTTTAGTGTTTGCTAGCCTCTTTATTGTTAATTATATTTTCTTCTCATTATACTTAGTGTTCACGATAATTGAAAAAATGACACTATCTTTAAATTAATATTTAGTTAACTAAAATATTTTTCAATTAATTACATAAAATTAATTTATGAATTTTTAAATATTTTAATTCATTGTAAATCATAATATATAATATATAGAACTTTTTATTTACTTTGGAAATGATAAAAAAAATTAATAGAAAAAATATGTATTCTTACAATTTTAACAATATATCTTTTCAATTAAATAATACCGTTCGAACACGTTAATACTCATTCGAACAAATAATATTGCATTCAAATTAATTAATTTTCTATTCGAATTAAATTTCATTAGTTCGAACGGTATAGATTTTTGGAGACGACCTAATTTGTCTCAGAATCTCCAGTTCGAACTACTATGTTTTAGTTCGAACGGATTTATAAGATTTTCCATGTTTTGAGACTTCGTATCAGAAAAGTATTTTTAGGAACGAAATTAATTTCATCTCTAAAAAATTTCGTCCCTAAAAATTAAATTTCTTATAGTGTGTATGATCCAAATGGTTCCTCTTTAGATGCGATTAGTTGGAAGCTGCACCAATAACTGCCCATTTGTTTACATTAAATCGATCGTGGGTAAAATGTTGGCAGCACGATTTCTATCGGTCGTATCATACGCTGTTAAAAAGCTTAATGGCAAATCTACCTAATCTCAACCTAATTAGCAAACTCCTCATAAATGATTAATTTGCAGCGTTACCAACAAAGAAATGCATTTAATTGTTTTCATTGCTTCATAGACCACAACAAAGACCAATATTTATATTGAGCAATGTTATATATAGTCGTGAAATTGCAAACGTCGCGCAATCGCTTTGAAAAAGAGTGGGATCTACGATTAAAAAGTTAATTTTTTTTCATGTGGGTCCATATTAATTCATTTTTTTAAAGCGACTGCATGCCGCTTGCACAACTACGACTGCAAATATCTTACACTCAATATCAGTTTTTTTCCCTTTTATTTTGTGTTTTGGGGGGGGGGGGGGGGGGGGGGGGGTGTGTGGTCGCGTTGTTTTCTTTCTCAAGATTGACAATCTTAGAGCGATTTGAATGGCAAAGCCAATTAATTTGCAATTGACTTCGCAACAAGGAATGCGTAAATCCCCGCTCATACGAGAAACCTTGACGTTGAAGCATTTAGCATCAAATTTTTTGACTTTCTGGGTTTGAGTTCACAACTCACGTACATTCTACGGATGGATAGTGATTTCTGAACAACTTTTTGCCCGTCAGCCATCAGGGTATTAATGCTTCAGCATGTCAAGGAGAAAACCAAACAATGGTTACAATACAAATATATATAGTGATAACGTTCGTTCCACGATGATTTCCTGTCAACTATTAGATTTAATGAATACGCATGAAGGAAGAACCCATGAATCAGACTATTCTTTCATCCACAGCTACTCTCTCTCTCTCGCTCCACCATAATAGATTCAACAGTACAGTAGGAGTTTAACATGGGAGGTGTAAATGCTCATGGCACCTAACCATGTTAGATTACTGGGTTTCGGAAGATTTTCACAAAATACATGCATTCTCCTTTTTTTATAAACCTTTTGGACTCATTTCTAAAGCTGAGCGGCACTTCTAATTGTAGCGGTGCACATACAGAGTACATTTCAATCAGATGGGCATTCTAATGTTAAACATCTGAAAACTTTTGATTCAAACATTAATATGATTCGAGGGAAGTGAGAACAAAAAGCAAGGCAACCAGTGAACGATACTCTTTACTCCACTATCAAACTCTTTTTACCTCTATAGATGAATTAGTAACAACAAACAGATTTGACAAAAAGAGAAATCTAATGGATCCATAGAGTCAATGCCCGAACCACCGTTCCCAACTCGCTATGTTTTTTTAGCCCCAAGCAGAAAAACCAAAAGTCATCTTGCTAGTCAGACAGCAAAATTCCCCCCGCTGTGGTTCGTTCTTGACTCGAAACCCTCGAGAGAATTTTAATCTCAACCTTCTCTTCCTTTAGTATCAATTTTCTATTCCCTACATTTCTTCATACACGAAATTTTGCTTTTCATAGAAGAAAAAGACAAATTAAACAGCATGCTAACCAATCATCACAATTAGGTTACTTTAAGAGCTGCTTTAATCTTCTGAATTGTGCAGGAGATGAGATTGTTCACTGTCTCAACCGACTCCACAGTTAGCTTGGCAGTTGGCTGGCTATCCAGTAAAATCTGAAATCCAACTGTGAGTAAACATCCACCTCCATCAGTGCCATTATCTCCTGATTTGATCATTGTCCTATTGCAGTTGTGGGGCCTGCCATAGCTAGATGGCTCGTCAGGAAGAATTGCAAATCCCGATGGTAATAGAGCCACATAGGCAGAATCTCCACCCCCCATCACCACATTTATAGATGGTATGTCAACTGGTGCATAAACAACCACTGAACCGGAGGCATCTGACCATGTCTCTTGCAGTATCAGCATGTTGTTCTCATTTGCATTTGTTGGCTGCAAAGTCGCACAAATACATAGGGCATGCAGGAGAGTAGAAAGGAATGTAAATATGTAAATGATTAGGAGAAATTGTAATTATCCAAATTACTAAGCCATGCTGATTATTTTAGATCACGTGTAGAAAAAGAGCACTCACACTACCACGTAGGAGAGAAACACAGTTGCCTTGTTTATGGCCTTTGGCAATATGGACCATCTCTTGTATTGGCCTGCCAGTGGATAAAATGTCCCACTCACTCCTCAACCGGTCATCTCGCAAGAAATCAAAGAGTCTTGACTGTGCTACAGGCATCCAAACAGAAGTTGCAGCACTCAACACAATCCCATGAGGCTCACCAGGGTCATCCAGATTCTTCCTGGTCATGACCCTCACGTCTTCACCGACATTTCCAACATGTAGACTAGTCCAATTGCGAGCCGTTGAAGCACAAACCCCAGAACAAAAGTTATCAGTCATGCGCTGTGCCAGCTTTAACATGCTGCTCCTACCAGCTGAACTAATCACCGCTGAAGAGTGGCATGTATCAGAATGTGCAACTAAACTAAACTTATCTGTAAAGAACAATCAGGGGTAGCAAAAAGAGACCTGTCTGATCTTCATTAGGAATGCTAGATGACATTAGGATTGCCAGGAACTCACACTGCCTTTGGAGGGTGGCAACCCACCTCTGCGCACCAAAACCCATGCCAGCACTAATAAATGACCGGTAGAGTTGGTGGATACAACTCTCATCATATTCTGAATGTTCTATCCAGGTAATCTACATTTTCATGTGTCTACCATGCATCAGAACCCATTTGCTCACAAAACAAACACAAGGTCAATAGAATACATTTCTCTCAACAGAAAACAATTAATAAACTTTCAGAACAAATCATCAAGGTGGATATATTACTCCAAAACATGTAAGATCGTGTTGTCTCTTCAGTTAGCCTTGGGGAACAGGTTCTTTTAACAGGTATGATTACATTCTTTTCCAACTACAGGTATTTCGGTAAAAGTATTATATATAACAGAAGGTATTAAGGAAGATGGGGAACCTGGGTAGGATGGTGAAGATAATATTTTACTCATTGCTTAAACTAGACGAAGGTTGTCGCCAAAACTAGAACTTCAGTGACAAACTACTGAACTAGCTGCACCCTTAATCCGTGGCCCTTTTTCATAGCAACAAGGGCTGGAAGGCCTATAGTCCATAGAAAGAATAAACGTATGCCATCTAAATTAAGAAACTTGAGTACCAACTTTGACTTTGTTCCTGCCATGTTTGCCAACCAGATGATGCTCTATACTGGCCAGTGTTTTGAACTTACCAAATAGACCCATAGAATTGCATTTTTAAGCAAAAACAACAATATAATCTCAAACTAGAAGAAATGTTAACCAAAAAGATCTGGCTATGTGAGTGAAGGAGGTAACGTAAAGGGAAGGAAATATGTTAAAAAAAAAGTTGAGTAAATATGATAAATATCTTGAGGATTGAAATGAAATCCAAGACAATCATAGATTAATATTGCAATATAAAGGTATACACTAACGATGAAGGGAAAAGTCAAAAACCAAGCAGCAATCTCAGCAAGATAAGGAGAAACTACTTCCTAGACAATACAAAATTCTAGGCATCCTAAAACCTTCACAAGGCTTAATGGAATTATATTAATTGTTAAAAAGGACGTTACAAGTTTATTAAGATAATGAAAGCCACTATTACACTGCGTGGGCTTCAATATACAACAATATAAGACTAGATCCAGGTCACAGCCTCATGGGAATAAATATAACACAGAGTGGAATAGAAGCATCAAATATATTGTTTATAGGAGAAAGAATGAAAGTTCCAAGGTTACCTGCACATATAGATGATAAATATCATATATTCAAAATGTTAAAAAAACATATGTGGCTTAAGCTAATATTAAACTTTGATTAGTGCCCCAGTTTTGATCATCTCTAAGAATAGCAGTATACTAATTAAGTAAAGACCACGAGAGATCTGAGCATTGGAAAAAAAAAATCTCAGCATTGAAGTTTGAATACTATAAAATAATCATACTGAGCAAGCATCTTCCTCGGTAAAATACTAAAAAAGGTTCAGATTCGTAGGCAAACCCTCTATATTTCATAAAGAGCATAACCATCAAAGCTGGCAAAATTTTAATTAGTTAACAAAAATGAATCCCTGAAAAGCACAAGTCAAGGTGGGTTGGGAAGGAGAGTCCAAGTGCCGGATAGTTCCACCTTGATGAAGTGCCCACTAAATCCTATAAATGGAATCGTTTTAGTAATCTCACTCACTTCACATAAGGGATAATACACCAACATGGTAAAGCACAATAAACAACAGAAAACAGAAGAATGCATGTAACAACATAATAAATAAATAATCTACATTTAAAATTACCTTGGAGTAACCATTGGGCAGATCTTGCACAACAACGCCAGAAGGAAGCTTCCTACAGTTCACAAAAGGTTGTACATTTGTACCTTCTTGGCTAATGTCCAGAGAAACATCAACCACAGCCCAGACACCCTCTGCCTGCTGCTTGCAAAACCGGAGGAACTTCAATTGACGAACAGAGACCAATGGTGAAAGAACTTGAAGCTCAGCATGCATCTATAAGGTAAGATCTTAATGAGTTCCAGTTCAGCAGCATGAGAGAGAAAAAAATGAACAGATGAGAAACATACCACTTGTAGAGCTCCATTTCTGATTCCAGCTGTGCCAGTTGTAATCCATTCAATTGTGGCAGCTCTAGCAACCGTGCACGGAAACATATCTTTCCACCGACCCTATTTGAAAGAAAAGCAAATAAAAGCAATACTTAGTCTTAAACGTCAAGACTTGCTTGATTTTAGTACTTCTAGCTCCAATCCATTTTCAGCCTGAACCATACAATTCTGAAAAAGAAATTAATTTCTTCCTATAGTAAAAGTTCATTTATATGTTGCTATTGCAACAAAACAAGAAGAAAATTCATTCAGTCGGCAAACTATTCCAATATAATCACTGAAGGCTCCATGTAGACACAAAGGGTTAGAGAGCATACCGTGTCC
Organism: Carya illinoinensis; assembly: GCF_018687715.1. Taxonomy (NCBI): domain Eukaryota; kingdom Viridiplantae; phylum Streptophyta; class Magnoliopsida; order Fagales; family Juglandaceae; genus Carya; species Carya illinoinensis. The sequence continues at coordinate 10,561,655 of NC_056754.1, read as the reverse complement.
ATCAATGTCTCCACAAGTGCCAAGCTGTTGATTATTACCATCCCAGTATCCCTTGTAGCCTCAGTTACAAAACCAGCGGGTTTTGAGCCAATAGAAGGAGAAAAAGTCCGTTTGTACTCCTCATAGTTCAGTGTTTCCTTCCCTCCATCCAAGCTTTTGATCCAAAGGGGACTATCTGTCTGGGCCATCTTAATTAATTCATCCATAGCCAACAAAGCAAGATCTATAAACATTGATCTATCAACTGGAGCTTCATTGCCCATCAAGCCCATAGGAGGCTTAATTAGAGGCATTGCAGAAGAAGTACTCAAAACCCCATCACCCAGATCAAGTCCCATGTGCAACGACGTGCCTATAGAGCTTAAACCACCAATCCCATTTCTTCCTACAGCAAGCTCCAATCCCGAGTTTGAGCTTGGGAGAGAGATGGGAGCAGGCAAGGACAAGAGAGGCCTCCCCAAAAATTTATTTGCCAAAGCACATATACGGTTTAATTCGTCCTTCAATCGAGCATTCTCAATCCTAAGTTGGTGCTCCTCAAATGATATTTGGCCTGGAATGGCGGGACCACCACAGTTGTTGCATATTGGGTTTGCCATAGCACCACGCATTATATCATTCTCAGCTTTAAGCTTATCATTGTCTTGTTTAAGCATCAGGTTTTCATGTCGTTCCAATTGGGTCTGATTCAAATTAACAAATTTCATTTCCGTAAATTAGTGATACACAATACATTGGACAAAAACTACACAATAGTATAGATTAAAAGCGAGATACCAATATACCTTCATTTGGGTTCGCCTATTTTGAAACCAAAATTTGACTTGCTTGGTTTCCAAGCGAAGCCTCCTGCTTAGTTCCAATCTTTGTTTCTCATCAGGATGGGGGCATTCCTTGAAAAAACTAAAACCAAAAAAAAACCTACCATCAAACACCTAATCATATTGAACTAAGAACTCGAATAGCAATGCATACAGATGAAAAATCATACACTTCAAGCTCTTGAATTTGATGTGGTGTGTGTCTATGGTACTTCTTCTTCTTCGGCCGTTGGTCATCACCTGCGTCCAGATCATCACCTGATGCGCCTTCAACATTATCACTCCCTGACCTGCTCTCATACTCATCATCCCGCATCCTCACCATCAAACCAGTATCAATTTTTTCCCCAATTAGACCCATCTCCCCATGACCCTCCATTTTCCTTGGCTGCACAAAAATACCATAAGTATACAAATATTAAGAACAAGAAGAATAAGCAGAAAATAAAAGAAATATAAACAAGTAAAACATGAATCGAGAAGAATAATGTCCACTGAGGGGGAGGGAAATGATGCAGACGAGGGAGAGGGAGAGGGAGATGAGGCATACGACGGAGAGAGAGGAACTGTGCATTGACCTGGGAATAGGAGTGAGAAGGGGTGGCTGAGCAATGCGGTGTGGAGCAATATCAGCCACAACTCTTGCAACCCCTCCACCACTACTACCGCCACTAGCACCGCTGATCAAACCCTCAGGGCCCATCACAAAGAAAAAGAAAGAGAGAATAAACCCTCGGTGTTTCTGTCTCTCTACCTATATCTTTCCAACACTTCCTCCACAGGTTATTAAGGCATAGTCACTATCACTTTCACATGGGTGTGCCTAGGTTTTTTTTTTTTTTCCCTTATATTTTTTGGCCTTATCGCAGATGAGCTAAGACTGACAATTATAAAATCTCAGCAGAAACAGAAACAAAAACGCTGTTTCATTGTCAACGCCCTCGCATGACTCAATCCCTCTCTCTCTCTCTCTCTAGAAAATCGATTTGAGATATAAAAAAAAAAGAAAGAAAGAAAGAAAGAAGAACAAGACGAGGAAAACCCTTATTTTTTTCCCTTCCTAATCTCCAGCACTCACGTCTCTCGGCTCTCTCGCACACACACATGCATATTCACAGCAGAAAATCTCTGGGAAACAGGGATGAAAATAAACCCTAGGTTTCCACCTATTTTCGGATCATATTGACTTATTATTTGTCAGTAAAGGACGCGGCCCAGAAAGTAGAAAATCGAGAAGGGCTTGAAGTCGGAGAAAGAAGAAGACAAACACAAAAAGGTTAAAAGCTTATTTCACATCCACACTATATCTGACTTTTCATCGCCATGATACCAAATCTAAACAAAAAGACGCTGTTGACCCCCAAACACCTTCCAACTTTCCAAGTTTCCAACCCCACTCTCTCTCTCTCTCTCTCCTCTTCCTGATACCTCTGAATCTATGATCAGAAATGAAAAAATAGCATGGAAGAAGATATAGAGTTAGATGGCATACAAAGTTGCAAACCAAACCCAGTACGGATAATAGGGTACGATATGAGTTTGACAGCGAGCCAAGCAAAAAGACAAGGAGGGGTCTTGTTATGCAGCCATGTAATAGATTTTCAGATCCTCTCTCTCTCTCTCTCTCTCTCGCTCGCTCTCTGGGATCTGTGGAATAGAAAAAAGACAGAAAATGCATATAAAAACTAATAAACAATTGTGTTACAAAAATATAATAAAAAAAAGAGTTGAGAGCTGACTTACAATGACTGATAGACAGAGCGGAAACCAAAGAGTCAAAAGGGTTTTGTTATTGTATTCGTCTGAACAAAAAAAAAAAAAAAAAAAAAAAAACTTTTTAAGCCTCGATCGAATCCAACCCCAGAACTCTACTGAATCAACACTCTCGTGACCTCGTCCATCTCTAATGGCTTCTTCTCCCTCCCATGCACAAGTTTCTCAAAGCCCCTTCTTTAATTCTGCTCTCTTTGATTAGAAGAAAGATATATAATAAGAGGGAAGACTCGGGGGGATTGTGGAGCCCGCGTTCTGACTCCTTGGTTCGTGATATCCGCCCTACACTAATTCCACGCGGATGCACACGCGCGCATGGTTCTACTTTTGTTGTCCTCTGTCTTGGTGAAGCCATACTTAGGTGTGAATGCAACCAATTCGATCTACCCGTGCAGACGACCCAGAACATCCAACCGAAAAACGTGTCATCGCTCTTAAAAGTGTAATTACGACTTGATTTTTTATTGTATAATTTTTTATTATCGTAATAAATATATCATATTATATATAATAAAATAGAAGATGTTGAACATTACTCATATACATATATATATATATAATATTAAAATTTACAAAACTAAAATACATAAAAGTGAGAAAGATACCATTTAAAAAGTATACCATATTCTTAGTTTCTATTATTATTATTATTATTATAAATCGATCATTTGAGATCCCTTGTACCATATTATACGGATAATACAAATTGAATAGTTTCTCTTAAATTAATAGCCTTATATTTGTTCAGAAGTTTTGTGTTCGTCTCCTAAAATTTCTTAAAAAAAGTTTATGTTCTATTAACAATAGCTTGATCAAGGAAGTTTTGTGAGAGAATGTATGGAAAGTTAAGCTGTAGCAGGAAATACGGGATTCTCGTAGCCATGAGCATATTACCAGCGTGATCCTTTTAGGCATGTTAATAAATTCAGATCTCATTTTACTATCCATAAAGCATAACTAATTGAGAAACAAGTGGGGTACGTAGCTATATACATGAATCTTTTTTTTTTTTTTTCTTTTTTGAAAGTTATATACATGAATCTTTGAAGATTGAGATTGCATTTTATCCTGTATTAAAGAGCTAGGGATCGAACATATATACAGTCCAAATTTGATCATGATAAGTGTAAGGTACGTACGTACAATTGTTAGCTGTTGAGAACAACAACCAAAAGAAAAAAAAAAATACAAAATATTTAATGTGTCACATACCAATCTGGATTTTCTACATAATTAATTCGGCTAAACTTACACCTAATTGGTATATAAATTGCATAATAGCCTAGCTAGCTAGCTTCACATAGAAAGGCCTATACCAGGAATTAAGTTGTAGTTGCGGGTCGGTCGCATTTACAGTTCTGTAAATTGGAAGTCGCATTTTGAAAGATTTAATTATGGTAATATATAATTGGGAGGACTATATATTGCGTCATTAAATTATGATTATTATTGGGAGTTTTGCATTTTATATCAAGATTCATCCAAAAGTGATACATTTTGTATGCCTATCTTCCAACTATCAATCACTAAAAAATAACACCCTGTTGAATTCTGATAAATAATTCAAGATCTACTGCATGCAATGTCAATTTGCATGGTTTAAGATAACACCCTGTCATCTACAGAATTAATTCCACAAATTGATAATTGGTTTTATGTCATCCATTAGATCTATTTTATAATAAAAATAACTTTATAATTTGACAAACTACATTAATTTATAGGAAAACTTTTGTATAATTATTTTATGATTAGAGTATTTCTATTTGATCAAACTAGCTAGAGAGATTATAATAACAAATTTAAAAATACAACGAATCAATATTTACAAAATTCTTAATACTATTACTGCTGAAAATTTATCTTTCTTTGCGACTTACTTTCTCCTTTTCTTTTCTTTTTTATCTTTTTTTTCTCTCCCATTGTTTGTTAATTTTTATTTGTGCTGGTTTTTATTTTTGAGAATGATGGATCATCTTCAATTAATTAACGGAAAACGGCTTCTGGGTTATTTATAAGCAGATCGATCGAGTACAAATGGGGGCGTGGTACTTCCCATGCATGCACGCTACATTAATTAGCATAATGACATACATGCAAGAAATGAAGTTGAAATCTATTATGTGCACCAAATCACCTCATGATCATCAGCATGGAAAAAAGACTTTTCGATATTTTCAGTCTTTAATTTGTATATTTTTTAGATCGCAAAGTTAGTAATTGTCTTTTAAGCTAAGGATGCGCAACATTCTGATATCCTGCAAGTCGCATGCATGAACAATGAGAGGTACAAAATAACTAGAACCAGCCCAATCAGCGTGTGACCATCATCAATGATAGAAAGGAGAAGATGAAGATCGGAAAAGACAAGGTCAAGGGAAGTGTAATGCAAGGAAAGTTGAAGTATACGCAAATTGAGAAGAAATATTGTGAAGAGATATAAAATTGATAAGATATCTACTACTTCTTGGAGGACTCCATAAAAAAGAGATTTTTCCACATACACCATCAACTCCTTGACGAGGGCTTTAGCTTCTAGGCGAGAGTGTCTTTAACTCCTATTATATTGGAAGATATGTGAGACCATAAAAAGAGTGTTGTTAGATAAGTCATCAAGTATAGTATATTTGCTCCCTAACATCTCATAGATGTAAATTTTATGTCGAACCATGTATATCTCTGTGTATATTTCTAATTTATATTTCATTTATTATTTACTTTCATGAATAAATACAATGACACCGTATCACCGCCCAAGCCACTCTCGTCAGTCAGTCATTTACATCATTGGGTTTCGATTTGGATCAAAAAATAATGCATCAACAAACACAATAATAGTGCCACATAAGTTTATCCTCCAATCTAATTGTCAACTAATTATGATAATTAATCACGGTATAAAAAGGAATGATACTACTAATCATATTGATTTTGTTATAATTAGTATTATTACGACACACTTATAACTTTATTAGTCAATTTTTTAGGTCAAGATTATTATCTAAAAATAATAAAATATAATACACCAGTTAGAGCTTGGATTCAAAAAGTATTTTATTTTATTTCATCATTACAACTTTTTCAAATTTTCATATAAAATATAATAAATAATTCAACTTTTTCAAATCTCAATTCAACATTTTCCAATCCCAAAATAATAATAATATTAAAAAATAATATTCTAATAATATTTTATTCAACTTTCAATTTTCATCTAAAACCATCTCATCTCATCTAAAAGGAGCCCTTAGTGTGACTAGTGATGATCAAATCCATGATGGAAAACAATATTTATTTTTCTTTCTATATTGACTTCACTGAATTGGTCCATAAACTACTCAAGGCATGAAATTTAGATATGGTCCTACTTCATGAGTTATTAAGTGGTAATTATAGAAATATAAAAGATTTCGAATAGGGAAAATTAGTCAACTGTATATATCATCCGGATTGATGATCTTTCCATGGAGCTCACCTATTAAACTCGGAATTATGTTGCACATGCATCAAGATAAAGATCGTTAATGATAGATGTATTCAGTCATTTAGGCAATTAAGTAGAAGTTGTATTAATTATTAAACTTCCAGATAAAGATTCTAGCTTTTACGTACAATTTGGCTCATGTTCCGATTGCAAATTGCAATGAGGGGAACCTGGTCCATGGTTTCCCGACCAATTCCTTCTAGTGCTGTTGAACATAGATTTTATTTTTCCCCCTCCAAGAAGGCCATGAATATTCGAGTTTATTGCAAATTAAGACAATGATGGAAGAAGAAGAAGCAGTAAATTAATGGCAAGCATTTAGTAACAAAGAACGTCCCCAACTATACTCATCTACCCCAGGGTTTTGCAACGCAGATCGGATGCATGGGACTATTCAACACATGCAGATGACATTAATTTGGACCACAAATCCCTGATGCAATCTTCTAGATAGCTGTTTGAATTATTCATGAGCTGCCCCCAAATTAAAGAAGTCCATATATATATATATATATATTCATTTATTTATTGGTAATATCTGTTAATCTTAGTGCATATATATAATTCTCTAATTTATGTCCTCTTATAGTTTGGTTAATTGAAAGATATTGTGATCGCAACAACCAAGTTTAATTGAGTTAATGACTTATCTAACACTAGATTAAGAATGTCAATAAACATTTTGCCGCGGCGAGTTTTATTCACTGCAGTGTGGATGGAAATATCATCCCACTTTTATTCCATTTTAATCACAAAAATTACTTTTATTGTGGCAACTTTGGTTAAGCCAGCCACGCGCATGAAAATGGAACTATATATATATATAGGGAATTACATTTTTATACGTGTCGAAGTTTAATATTGTAAAAGTTTTAATAAGTGCCGGAAATAAAAGCTCTGTGCATGTCCTCGGCCCTCTGTAGATCCGTCAGGGCTGATTTTATGTGAATTTATATAAATGTTAATCAGTAGGTGCAACGGTATGATTTTACAGATTTTCTTTCCTCTTGAACGTCGCATTCAAATTCCATATTTGAATGTCATGACCTCGAAACAAGGACCCATTTCACGTACAAGGGAAGTTTTCAAAGTAGATATATGGAAACTCATAATTTTTAAACATCTCTTCCCGTTTGCCTCCATGGACACCGTTGTTCACCGACTCCGATGATGTTTTGATTGAACTAGACATGAGAATGAGAAAGCAATTATTGATTATTACTCTATTTCTTCGTAATTGAGATGGTCTCTCTCCTTCCCCACCCTATACAAGCCTCCTTAAAATAAAGTTAGATAATTTATCTTGGAGGGGAAAAAATATTATTATAAGTTAAACGTGTTAAATAAATTTTTAGACAAATGTTAAAGGACAAAATGCCTTATAAATAAAGTAAAAATGAAAGATAATTATCCCCAATTCTATAACATTTCAACTAGATTTTTATATCAACAATTTTAATGACATATATATATACACACTTGAAACGTATGCTGAAAATAATAAAGATTAAAATATGAATAACATTATTCTTAAAAAGAAAAATACAACTTCTATAACCTAGTGAGTGACGATGATCTCGAGCTTGTTCCAACTGACAACTAAATAGAAAATGTTTCACTAAAATAGATTCGGTTATTTTATTTTATTTAAAGATTGTTTCGATAGTAAGATGATTTTAGATGAAAGTTAAATAAAATATTATTTTTTAATATTATTATTATTATTTTGAAAATTGAAAAAGTTAAATTTTTTATTATATTTTATGTGAAAATTTGAAAAAAATTATAATAATTAGATGAGATAAAATAAAATAGATTAAAAATATTTCTTAATCCAAACGGCATCTTAATATGTGGGGTACTAACAAGTAAGACCATAAATTTGCAGAAAAATCAAACTTGAAAAGGACGATAGACCAATTTAGTTGGTAAGTGTATCATTCAAGAAACTTGAGAAGTCATTGGCCATGTACAGTAGGGATGCAAATTAATAATTGATATAAAGATGTTAGGTAAGACATGCATCGATTTTTCAATCAATATTCTTGCTCTTGCTATTTTTATTCTCGAGCCTCAGTTTAGTATTTATCATGTCAACGTGATATGTAACATAATTCTTTTCCTAAAAATGGCAAAAAAACAGACAAAAAGGCATATTATGTTAGTCCGGGCTGGCCAATTAAATATTGTTTTGGCTTTGAGTACGTGATAAGGATGCTTATTATATGGTTTTGGACTGTATCCAAATTATATTCTAAATTTATTACAATATGTCATATAATGTGATAATATAAGAGATTTTGAATATCCCGTTAATTAAATTATTTATTAATACATATATTTTATCCTTTGTGGTCTTTAAAAAACTAGAAGGATATTAATGCGTGGTGTTGTTTTTGGACTACAGTGTTACAATCATTTCCTCACTTGAATGAATAATCTTTTCCCTCGGAAGAGATCGGGAATCAAAATGGGGGTGGGGGGATGGGGGAATTTCTAACATTTTACTCATATTGTTTAAGTAAATAATGATACTTATAATTATGAAGTGTATAAATATTATATAATTTTTTTAAAAATATAAATAAATATAGAATTTATATGAAAAAAAAAATTAATTTTTTAATAATAAATTATATTATTTTTAAAAAAATTATACAATACTTACACATTTCAAAACAATAATCCAATTGATACAAATTGATATTTTATATTTTTAAAGTAAAGAATTCGAGTTAAAAGACATAAATTTAAAATACTTACGATAGTAAAAATTGACATTTTGGTCATGAAATGATTTGGACGAAGTTGACGTTTTGGAAACGGACTCACCCTTAAAACAGTAGCTATAATTTAAGCGGAATATTTTACAGCAAAAATAAATTATTATAAATCCTCCCATCCAAACGATCCCAACCAATAAAAAGAAGGGTAGGTAACTAGGCAGAACGAGAGCCTCGCCGTAGGCTGGCAACATAGTGGTAATTAAGGTGACAACTGTCAAATAATGGTAGTTGCCACGCGTTAAGATTGGAGAGTACTTAAGCTTACGTTTGCACAATAAAATAATTTTAGATATTTTATAAATAGTAATTAAAAAATAATAATAAAATATTAAATATTAAAAAATAATAATATAAAATAATAAGAAATAAAAAGTAATAATAATAAAAAAACAAATAATAATAGAATATTTTCGTAACAGTCCACTACCCCCAACCAGTCCAAAACCAGCCAAAAGATTTATCTATTCCATTTGAAGATAACGAATATTCATTTAATACAAACTATGGTATAATAATAGTCATTTTAGTTTTAAGAGTGTTTAAACTGTTACATGTGAATTAATTAAAACGCTTTATATTTTATATTCGATTAATACTCTTAATTTTTTTTTTTTTTTTGTAGAAAAAGATGTTATTATTTGGAAACGAAATGGAGATGGTTATATTCCTTTTATGAAATTAATAATTTGATTGTTGTGAATATCTTTTAATAAAAGATATCTCATCCCCTAGATATTGATCATAGTTTTTTGGAGCAAAAGTGATTTTTTTTTTTTATTAAATAACTCTATAGAATTTCCTTCTTATTGAAAATATAAATTAAGTTGTCACTTTAGTTATTTTTAAGAATATAAGATACGTGATAATAGACATTTATTAAATAAAATATGAATCAGAACTCTATACTTTTCAAGTGAACCAAACTATTTTGTGGCATTGGAAACTTGAAGATTTTGTATCAAAGTAACAATTAGAAACTGAAAAGATTTCCACTAATGAAAAACATTCCCTATCCGAATCAAAGAAAAAAATGCACTATAATTCTAAACGGGCATTCATATTATTATATTTTAGTTGTGAAGGTATAATTTAATTTCACATTATGAGATGATGATAAGAAAATAGATGATGAATAGATTAAATTGAGAACTCTACACAGATGTCGAGAAAAAAATGAGGAAAAAAAAAACAATCAAAGATCTCTTGAATGATTTGGAGGACATCTCTAATACTTACTTGGTATATGATGGATTATATTTTATAGCAATCAAACATGAGATTATGATAATTCTTAATTATATATCATAGGGACAGTGACTCGAAACTTTCTCGTCTAGTTTTGGAGACAAAAGCCCGGGTTGGATCCTATCGTGGGCTTTAATTATCTCCCATTTGTTTGGTTTGGAGCCATCTCTCTCTCTTTGAATGGACCCCAACAATCTTATTATTCATGAGTTGTTGTCTCCAATAGAAATGGAGAAAAGGGTTTGGTGAGATGACATCAATTTATGGGTAAGGGTATACGTAATGCTATTGTTCTTAATAAGAAAAAGAGGAATACGTAGGTATTTTAGTACACCGAAGGGCACCAAGAAATATATAGCAAATCTGATGCTCTCCATCGGCTTATCGTAATTGCGATTCCTTTACTCTCTGTAAAGCAATGGAACAGCTGAGAGCCATCCTATCGTGTCCAAAATTTGTAGAGGACTTTCCAAATAATAGTTGAAAAGCGTGTTATTATTCCTTGAGAATAGAATTAGGTTCCATATTGTTCACGAAAACGGCATATCATTAATGCCGTTTAGCTCAGTTCAGTTTAGCTCAGGTCGGTTAGTGGAAGAGCCCACGTAATTGTAAAAGCGAGACACGGCGTAGAGAAGAAGCAGCAATCGACAGTCCCAAGCCACCACGTTCGGAAAACATGCCAACCCAACCTACGGCGGCCACGTCAACCAAAAAACTTCACTGTCGACTGACAGAGCTCTTCCTGCGGCAATGTCTCATGTCACCATCCGACGTGGGAAAGCATCATTGGATGCGCCATGAATATTGTTGCGGTTACCTCTGCACTAAATAGGTACTGGTACACAGCTTCCCCTGCTACTATTACAGTTAGAAACCTGAAATTGCTCACCACTTGCTCACATCTCCCACTCCATTTAAACCCTACAGCAACTCAATCCACTCCTTCAATATTCTCAAACCCGCACTCCTGACGCAGAATTTTAGAGAGAGTAACACAATTTGTAGAGTGAGAGAGAGACAATGCGTGGTGAAGATCTTGAAAACAGGGGACGAGGAGAAGGAGGAGGAGGAGGAGGAGGAGGAGGAGGAACAGGGGAAGTGAAAAGCAGATCAAACTACAGAACCTACCCGGTCTCTTCTGATTTCTATACGGGAGATGACTCGGAGACCCCATGGACCCCCTGGCTGATCCCTTTGGTCGTGGTAGCGAACGTAGCTATGTTCCTTGCTGTCATGCACGTGAACAATTGTCCCAAGCACAATAATGGGCTGCAGGGGAAGTGTGTGGCAAGGTTTCTTGGGCGCTTCTCCTTTGAACCTATCAAGGGAAATCCTTTATTTGGACCCTCTTCTGCAACGTAAGGAATAGTTTCTGAAAAACATCATACTTGAGTTTCTGCGTATGAGTGTGATGATGTGATCCAGGGAGTAGTTTCTGAAAACATCCTGCTTTAGTTTCTGGGTATGATTATGATAATGTGCTCTAGGTAGTAGTTTCTGACAACATCCTACTTTATCTTCTGGATATGACTGTGATGATGTGATTTATTCTTTGTCACACTTTTCTGTTTTTCTGGTTATTTTTTGTTTTTACTTGAGTTTGCTATCCTGGTAGAAACATGGTACTCTTGTATGTGCGATCAAATTTAGTGGTTGGGGGTGGGGGATGCGGTTGGAATTGCGCATAGTTTGAGGTGAAGTTCTATGATGAGTTCTGCTTCAGATACTTTAAACCTATGACAGAATTTCTGCTCTTTTTTTATTTATTAAAATGATATGTTTTTTAACTTGCAAAAGTTGGTTATTTGGATTGCTCCGTAATTAAAATGATATGTGTTACTTCTTATTTACCCATCAATTTCTTTGAGATAAAAATTTGGTTAGATCTGACCGGGTTTAATGCAATATCTCCGGTGGGTTGCAATTTGGTACTCTTTTTATTGACCAGTTGTCGCGTAGGTGAAAATTGGTTAAATGAGGTGAAATAGTTCTTTCATCAAAGAATTGAGTTTTGGAGAATTTTCTCTGTTAGGATTGATCGGGCCGGCATATTGGTGGGCTTCTGGGTGTGTGATTTTTCGGGAACTGGGTTTGCTTGGATGTAGCGTGAGGTTCTTATTAAGGACAACGTGAGTTAAAATCTCAGCTTTGTCGTCCATCTTGACAGTTTAAAGTGAAGAATGGAACGTGTCCTTTGTGGGGGGTGCAGGAAGTTTGGTCATAATTGATGGATTTCTGATAGAAATAGCTTGTTTGAGAGTTTCTATCTTCAAAAGAACCACGGATGAAGTTTTGGTTACATTAGAGAGAATTTCTGATCAAAATACAGAAGTCTTTAATTATTTGATGTCCTTCGTTTGTGAACAAATTGGTTGAGCAACTTGAGCTGAAGCTTTTTTTTTTGTTTTTTTTTCATTTTTCTTTCTTGAAGATTAGAGAAGTTGGGGGCACTTGAGTGGAGCAAGGTTGTCCAGAAGCATCAAGGATGGAGACTTGTCACTTGCGTCTGGTTGCATGCTGGTGTTATTCATCTGGCTGCGAACATGTTGAGCCTGGTCTTCATTGGTATACGCCTAGAACAACAGTTTGGGTTTGGTATGTTGCTCATTTGCTCTTTTTTTTTTTTTTTTTTTCAAGACTTTCCTAATCATCTAATGATTACTAATATTATTATTTTTTTGTTTTTGGAATTGGCAGCTCGGATTGGAGTAGTTTACTTGTTGTCAGGTTTTGGTGGGAGCATACTTTCTTCTTTATTTATCAGAAACATTTCTGTTGGTGCCTCCGGTGGCCTTTTTGGGCTTCTTGGAGCGATGCTTTCTGAACTTTTTACAAACTGGACCATCTATACCAACAAGGTTGGTTCTGTATCTTACTCAGCTGGTTATATATTAAGTCTATTTTAGTCATCATTTTAATTTCAATGTGTTACTGGCATAGATTTAAACTTATCTTCGAAGGGGGTAATGGCTATGAATCTTCGTTCATGTAATTATGTTGAGAGTTTCTCTTGCTAATTGATCTCTCTCCCTATGGTCTTCAACAGGCTGCGGCGCTGATCACACTTCTGGTCATCATTGTCATCAACCTTGGCATTGGAATTTTGCCACATGTTGATAATTATGCACACATCGGTGGGTTTCTGGTGGGTTTCTTCCTTGGCTTTGTTTTGTTTCCCCGTCCTCAATACGGGTGGTCAGAGCCTCAGAATCTTCCTGCTGGAATTCGTGTCAAATCCAAATACAAGTCTTACCAATATGCATTTTGGCTCATTTCCCTTGCTATGCTAATTGTTGGGTAAGTTACTATTCTAATACTTTCTATTTAGAGAGAAAAAAAGAGAAGAATTTGTGAATTGATAAGGTTTAGACCATAACAGTTAGAAGCTAATCATCTCATTGAATTAGAATATTGATGTTTTGAGCCACGGAATGTTTTTATATTTGGTGGCATTAGGAGATCAGATAGAGAGAAGTCATTCCATTTATATTCCCACTTACCAAATAACAAGTTCCTTTATTTTGGAGAAAATACACTGCCCACTCCAATTTTCACACCAAACTATCAAATTTGACACGTTATTCCCTCCATGTAACAAAAATGTTGCAGGTTTATAGTTGCATTGGTGATGCTTTTCCGAGGAGAGAATGGGAATGATCATTGCCACTGGTGTCACTACGTGACCTGCGTCCCCACCTCTAGATGGAACTGCGGTGAAAAGTAACATACCTTGCTGGGCCTCCCCTCCTCTTCTTTAGGATCTATTTTCTTCTTAAATATGTAAATGCACTGTTGTTTTATAGACAGCTATTTCCACTATGTCTATTATCTAATTCATGGCACCTCTGGGCCTCAGTGAGTACATGTTATGTACGCTTTTGCTCTGAACATATATGCTTGGATTGTGCACCTGTTTATAGAGTTAAAGAGTTATCTGTATGTGCAGCCATTCTTTGTTGTATCTTCTTGTTTGGTTTAACATCTTTTGACCTTTTTGTGGATTGGATCCCCTATATATGAAGATTTTCGATATTTCATGACATTAAGAGAGAATAGGGTTACAACATATGTATTAGTAGTATTGATCCAAACCTGGGACAATGAAAATTATCTGTCTTCATGATTTGTGGAGTAGAAAGCAAAGATTTCACAGCTAGCCCAATACAATTTAGTGAAACAATTTGTACCCGGAGAAATAGATTTGACTATATGTTCCTTCCTTTTGGCCAGCAGAATAAAACTACCAACTTCTCAATGTTTGTGAGGATATTATGTCATATAAGTGAAAATGCTTCCTGCAAGAATGATATGCCATTTTTTTAGCACATGCTTAACTTTCCCACTGGTTTCTGAGTGCTGATAGGCAACCGACTCATGACTTGGATAACATGCCTTTAAGAAGAAGGATATAAGTTGAGGAGATCCTGAAGAAACAGACGAACATATACAGAAAATTTTGGAGAAACTATAAGATTGGAATCGACTAGATTGGAAACGGAGACCATAACCAACCACTCCACACACCATTTTGCAGTTTGAGAAAAATTCTTGCAAGTAATATGATACGAAAGTTCTTTTTATTACAAAGTTGATCTAATGAATGACAGTTTATACGGTAAATTTTTGTAATTGTTTTTCTAGAATCAGCACTCCTGTAAACTACCAATTAACCGGGGCCAAATAAAATTTTCACACAAACCTGATGAACAGCTGGCACACACTCTGCATTGTACACCAACCCAACATTTTCCCTGATATAAGAAGAATTCTATGTACGGGGATTCTCAGCTAGTTGAAGTAAAAAATTTATAGAAGTAGTAGAAGGGGATGGGATTCTATAAAATGGATAGACAAAAAGCAACAAGGATCTTCGGAATATCGATGTTGGTATCTTTGGCCATATCAGTATCTGCTGCAAATGAGTGCTCAACAGTGAGAGCATTCGTCTCAGCTTGCCATCCATTCGTCACGTACGGTACACCTGATCCCTTTCCTGGATCACCATGCTGTGATGCCATGATGGCCCTCAACGCCATTGCGGACTCTGCCGATGATCGAAGAGTAATATGTGGATGCATGATGGACCTCATTACCACCTTCAATCCCAATGCCACTGCTATTGCTACCTTGCCGGGCCTTTGTGGGGCCTCTTTGGGCTTCACAATCGACCCAGATACTGATTGTAGCTTGTAATTCTCTCTCTCTCTCTCTCTCTCTCTCTCTCTCTCTCTCTCTCTCTCTCTCTCTCTCTCCACATTCACTGTCAGTGTGTCACCGAACAGATATGCACTCACAGTCTGTCCAACATTGATGGGTCCCATCCAACTCTTCAATCTTTTGACATGAAGAAAAGGAGTTTTGTACCACTAGCGTTTTATGTATTATTGTTGCAGAGTTTCTAACGCTTCTTAAATGGATAATGCAGCATATCTTGATTTGGGGTTACAAGAAATGAAGTTGGATTGTAGAAGATACGGAAGAGAGATCAAATAAGAAGGCTGTCTTCAGCTGCATAGAGGAGGAGAGGAGGGTTTGTATTCATGTTGTCTGTTAACGATACAAATAAGTGATGATTGTACCTAGATCTAGGTAATGCTTATACAAGTTTGTGGATTTTATATGGTCAGTATTGCTTGCCTACTGATCCATATTACTCTTAAACACATAAAAATCACTTTTTTTTTTTTTTTTTTTTGTGCTTTGAGGGTATCAATGGATGCTCCATAAAGTTCGTTGCCCATCACAGTTGACATAGCAATATCAGGTACAAATCCATGGTATTTTTAGCTGCTAAATAATCAAACTTGTTCAAGATGAATCAATTGCTTTGATTCATTAACCCAGATGTTCTAATTCAAACACATAATTATACAAGATTCGAGTAACTATGCAAAATGCTTAACCCTAAAATAACTCGGTTCAAGTTTAGTTATAATTTGGTGCCTGCCTGCCTGCCCCCAGTCACACTGCGTAACATGATCACTGTCGTATTTCTGTGTATAAAACCAACTCAAATGTTTCTTTGAAGAAATGATGGAGAACAGTTCTCAAGTATAGCGATTCCATTCATTGTAATTTACCAAATGAAATGATTTGGGGACATACAAGCAATCATGCTTTTAGTTTTCACCATTATCAGATCACGTTTGAGGTCACCTGACTTATAAAGTAATGATTTCACGTGATGCAACCACTACAGTCAAAGCTACCTTGTTTATAATTGCTAGGGGCCAACACTTGAGTCAGAAGCAGCGAAAGAGAGAAGATATTCACCATCAATCAATGTTTTGCTGTTGTGGGCCGCCCCTGAATTCTCTTTCTACATCGCTCTCATAAGCAGTCAGATCATCAATTTTAACTGTATGGCTTGTGGTGAGTATCCAAAGTTGCATTTGTTTCCATCCGGACATTAGAAATAGTTCAAGATGTTGTCTTTTAATGGAATGCAATTTCTTGTCGCTTTGTTTACCTATTCAGGACAAACCAAAGGGGGCAGTTACCCACATAAACATATAGGACCACCGAAAGTAACCGAGTGAGAGTATCTAAACTTTGGTGAAATCAGAGAGGGGTACAATGCAAGTTGGATTAAAACTGCAAAAATCAAGCATGTGTAACTCTAGATTACAAATCGACGTTGATTGTATTCCAACTAGAACACATGCACCGCGGTGTGGTGGAACCCCTCTGATTGCACATTGCAGACGGCAAATTCATGGAGATGGGACCTTAACATTAAGAAGAATAAAAAATTGGCATAGCAAATGTAGGAAAGAGATGTCTCCTCGAGGATGTTTAGCTGCCATATGCAAAACACTACAATCTACAAGAGTAGATCAGTGTTACTGGTTTGAACTTCTCTCCAAGATATGTTTAAAACCACTGGCGCTTTCAAATACTTGTCTCTGAAACCTTCCACACTCAACTGAGTAGAGTTGAATCTTGCCCCTTCCCCTCATGCATAGTGGATTGAATCCAAATATCATTGCCAGTCAGCCTGACAATGATCTATTTTCTTAATCTCTTCTTTTCAGCCGAAAATAAGCCAATTGTAATAATCATACACCAACATAAGAAAGGTAGAAAGTTCTCTTTAGGAATTAGAATGGTCATTCTACGAAGACATCTTTCAATCCCATAACCTGCTCCCTACACTGGAGAACATGGTTGAAATTAAAGCTGCCGAACCTTCATACACGAGGCTGGCTTTTTGGCTCGTACTCTTCAGTTCCTTTTTTTGATGGATGAGTATTAAAATTATTTATATCTACAATTATTAGGCCTAGCTGAAAAATATACCATATTACTTATGTAACAAGGACACACTTTCCTCATACTTCAAAAAAGAACTCAAATAAGTAACCAAGTGAAAATAGGGTATTTGAAGTAAGTTGTAACCTTAATAAAAACAACATTGAGTTGGTCTTAAAGCAACAATGATATCACAAATATTTATGTGAAAAACTCATGGCAGAAATGGAAAGTGGTGGAGTCATCCAAGTGCTATGAACCAATCAGCACTAGAACTCAGAATTAAAATCTTAAGGAGCCTGGAACATGCTAAATGCCTCCAAGTAGGGTTGCATTTCTAGAAGAAAAATTTACATAAAAAAAGCACAAGGCATTACACAGATCACTGAGATCAGAAAATATACAAAGAGAAGCAGCTAAGATTACGTTTCAACATAAAATTAACAACATTCAACGTCCAGCAAGTTTAATTGTGCTAGGACAGATATAACACTCACGATCAAATAATTACAACTATAGTTATTGTTGCCACAGACTGCACACAAAAATTATGAAACACGCAGCATCACCGTAAATTAGAACTCCCAAGTCTATTTAAGCCGCTAGAGGCTGGGTAAGCTTTGTTCCTGTAGTCAGCTTGTTGGGAAAAAATCCCTGCATCCCGAAACCCCTGAGCAGACCTCCTGGTTGAACCAAAATTTTCAAACTCAAGCCTTTGCCTTGGGGCACTCTGTGACCTAACCTTGGCCCGAGATGATTCTGTGTTAGCCATGTAGTTCGGGTGACCAGAGTATCCACTATAAAAGCCCCATGCACGCTCACTCCTTGTGGGCGAGAATGCACCTCTTCTGGCACTACTTCCAGGCCTTGATGATGCAGAATACACTTGTGGGCTGTTCTCAGCAGTCTTTATTGCTGCTTCATCTTCTATTTTTAGAGAGCTCAGTGACGAAAATTCCTTGGAAGATAAAGTAGCCTGAATGGGAACTGGGTTTGGAGCTTTTGTTGAGTGTTTTGATGGAGATTCATAACTCATAAACCTTTCCTTGTTTGAATCGTAAGCAAAAACATGCTGTGGTGCCTGAAAGGTTCTGTTACTTTGTTGGGAGTTCAAACGGGGCTTCCAAGTATCCACTTCAAGAATCTTGTCAATTTTCTCATCATCACCATGCCCATTTCTTAGTGACATGTCTCGACGGTCGTTCCATAAACTTTCCTCCATCCAACGGTTTAACCAGTTTGAATCACCATGTGCTTTCTCTAGGTCAATGATGTCCCTGAAGTTTGAATTCAAACCACATCTCTGTGTGTGTGGAAACATAAGAGTGCAATTAATTTTTGATAGGTACCCATATGATCATTCAAAAGCAAATTCAAGAGTATAAACTGAATCTGGACAAGACAATTTTATAACTACTGCATCAATTCAAAGATCATGTTTCAACTTTTCCTTGAGAAAAAACTCAACAAAGTTCAAAGGTAGAAATCCTTCAAATATAAATTTGTTTATTCCTTGCCCTCGAGCCATGTAATGATATTTTCTTCCTTCTCTTTTGTCCTTACCGAGATCGAGAAAAAGGCAAAAATAGCAATCTATAGGGACTCAGAACATAAAAACTTTGCCGATTCTCAGAAATTC
This sequence comes from Carya illinoinensis, assembly GCF_018687715.1. Classification (NCBI taxonomy): domain Eukaryota; kingdom Viridiplantae; phylum Streptophyta; class Magnoliopsida; order Fagales; family Juglandaceae; genus Carya; species Carya illinoinensis. The sequence continues at coordinate 10,542,653 of NC_056754.1, read as the reverse complement.
CAACTCACAGAAAGCAAACTAATGGCAATTTGTAGTCAATATCTTGAAATTTCTATTTTAAGTCACACTTAATGGGACAGCATCAGAAGTCTTCAGAGGATGCCATACAACCAATCAAGTAAATACCTTTAAGATTGAGGAGCTATCAAATTTGGTACTATATGCACGAAGTGAGTGATCATTAATGCTATGAGCTCCAGGGACCTGCAGGCATATGCAATAGAAATGATCATCATCTTAAAGCACATAGAAATCAATAATTCTCAATTTACTAGTGATTCCACAATTCCTTACAGGTGGGTGACAGAACTACAGAAAATGAAGCATTACTTTCATTAACATCATCATGTTGAAGTAAGGATTTGTGCTCAACTTTGGCATGAGCATGTGCCAGCAAGTGATCTTGCACTGAGGAACTTTTACAAATCACAGAGAAGTTTATTTGATCAACTATAACCTAGACTTCTGAGGCATTTTTAACTGCACAAGCATAACTTGTGCTTTATTGTTGACTAGGGGCACAGCTTTGTCCTCAGTATCTTCCCAAAAGCTCCCCCTTATAATCCGCATATTAGTGAAAAGAGTCTTAATTGAATTGGACTTGTCAAAAAATAGTTGCAACATGCCATGTGTCATTGTGAAAGGAGAAGAAAATTTTACTTACAGGGTGCCGCGAGAGGGAGGAATTGCTGATAGAATGCAACGATTCTAGCGAGTGTGTCCGACTTGCACGCGCTCGAGCTTGCACTCGGACCAATGTTTGCATACGCCTCAGCATGTCGGCAGTTTGCTTTCTCACCATGTGTCCTCTCACCAATGCTTGAAGTTTCACCAGTGCTTTCAGTGCCCTGAGTGCCCTCCTTCCCTTCAAATGCAAAACAATTAAAATCAGCTATCCACTGCTACGTTTTAATACTAATCAGAAAAATCCAAAACCTAAGGGTAAAAATAATTCACTGGGGATAAGAATTTCCTTTCAAGTTTCTGTTCTCCCATCCCACCATCGCTTCTGACTTTGGAAGTTTTCACTCTTTATTTTTAGTGAGAGAGATCATCCACAACACTACGCCCTCTTAAATTTACATGCGAATCTGGTACAAGCATTAGTAGGGTGAAGAATCTTGTAGGAAATAGTAGCTCAATTTGTGGTTCAACGCCATAAGAGTAGCACCAAAAAATTCAGGGACCTAAGTCATTTATACTGAGGGCACCTAATATTTGAGCAGTAGCTACCAAGACTCTTTCGAGTCGGAAAAAACAATTGGTAAAGCTACCAAAAACTCCAAAAAGAGAGTAAATAATTAGTAAAGCTACGACTTATGTGTGTGGTGGCCGTATTAAAATAAACGTAAAGACATGATAACAAAACCGGGAAAAGTTTGACGGTGATTCCTTTAGTTCCGACCAACTTTTTTTTAAAATTTAATGAATACTCATAGTTCACAAAATCCAACAACTAGTTAGGCAAAGATTTGAACTTTGAATTCAGGGCTCAATACAAAGCATCGCCAATGAAGATGATATTCCAAAAGAAAAACAGAGGAATCATAGCATTGGTTTCATTTCTTTTTTAAGAAAGCCAAGTAGCAGACCCAAAGAGGCACATCAGCCGAGCTGGATTTGACGTGATGTGATGGGATAACCTTTTCTAAAGTAACAGACATGCCATTCCATGAACGGAACCAGCCTGTACGCACACATAAAAATTTAAACCTACTAAAACATCTATACTTTTTAATGCGATTTTTTTTTTTTTTTTTTTGACTTTTCTTTAACATGAGAATGTGAAGCATCTACTCCTTTGTGGTCGAGAAGAAAATAACAGGAAGGAACATACACTCACGTGCGAGAAAGGCTACACGGACAATTCACTGTAATTTGAACTTTCTCCGAAGGACGAAACACACTCTGGATAGGCAGGAATCGGTTCTCTTCTAATGTCAATTGTCTGACAGCGAAATGACGCATGGCCAAACTTTTGCCCACATGCGAAGTTTTCCTTCGTCTTAATTTTATTCTTCTTTTATTGTCTGTTTTTCAAATATATTTTCTCCCCTCCAATGCGAATGAAGCTTCAAAAATATTTCCCGACCCCGTGTTTGGCGAATTAGAGAATTAGGTAGGAAAACTGAAACCAATCTCTTTTTCAAAGGAGGGAATTCTAGAAAAAATTAAATTAAATCAAAACAAAACAAAGAAGCAAACGACTAACCAGATAACCACGGAAAGCGGACTGTATCCTAACGGCCGCCAAGTCATCCGTCCACCGACGGTAGGAGCTGCCGACAAGCGCCGAGGATGTACCGCCTGCGCTGGTACTGGTGTTAGTTAGCCTGACCACCTCGGCCGCAGCATGGGCCGCAGCCAGCGCCGCTTCCGCCACAGCCGCGGTGGCGGCCGCAACGGCTATGGCGCGCTTACTGGCGTCCAAGTCGGTGGCATAAGGAGAGTCGATGTGTCGAGGAGGCGTCGTATGGGTGTTGGCGGGAACTAGTGATCCGATGTTGAAGTACCGCTTCTTTTTTTCTTTGGCCGACTTCGGTTTGTTATGCTTTCTGGTGCCGAAGCCAAAGAGTCGTCGGAGAAAGCCCATTCGGATTTGGTATTGGATTTAGAGGTGGGAATGAGCGTATGGGGAGAGCATGGCTTGTGTGGGAAGTTGGAACAGAGGCCTAAAATAACGAAGGGAGAAAGAAGGCATGGGAGTGTTGGAACTCGGAACTTGGGAAGTAGCCAATGTAGTCACCGAGACTCGGGATTTTGTACTCATAGTTAGTAGTCACAGGGACAGAGTGAGACGCACAGAAAGAGAGGGGCAAGATTATTTGAGGAGGTCGGCAGACAGACGCGCGGTTGAGTGTTTTCCGAGACACGCACACTCTTTTCCACCGCCACTTCGATTAGTCAGCTAAATTTAAGAGCATTTCTAATTATTTTTGTATTTTGTTATTTAACTAGCGACTTCTACGAATATATTATAAATCAATTTATGTATTCTTTAATTTTTTTAAAAGAAAAAAACTCATTTATTCGTTTTCTATATCAGTTAAATATTCATTCATCATTCTTTATTTATTTATTTCATATATTTTTCTAACTATCATTAAATTTATAATATTCTCAGATTTTTCAATATTTTTTCATATTAATGCGAGTACAATATCTCTCTATTATTAAAATGTTCTTATAATATTATAATTTTTTATATTTTATAAATAAAAGTGTAAATGTGAGAAATATTTAGAAAGACTAGGACAAAGAAATAAATAATAAAAAATATTTACATAGACGAATAGTATATATTAAATATAGAGAAGCACTTTAACTATTTTATATTGATTTTACGTAATCGAATGGAAGTCTTATTATAACATATTGTTAATTGTTTTACAAAAAATTGCAACATAGAAAAGCCGATGAAATTGCTCTTGCAACGATACTGACAGTGTCAATGCGTTGAAAATATTAATTCTTTTTTTTTTTAAAATTCAAATTTGTATAATCTTTTTTCACTTGAAACACAATTATAAAAACATTACATATAGTATACATATGTTATCACTAATTTTTTTAAGACAGGTTATACTTAACCCATATCAAAATAATTTTCATTCTTTTAGCTGAGAAATCTTATTTTGTTTTGTATTTTTTGATAGGAGAAATCACTTTCTTTTACCTCCAGGTATTTATTTGTGAATTTTACAATATATAATTACTTTTGCATGTTTTTAATGCATTCACCTGTTATGATTGGTTAAAATAGTTATTTTATATTAAAAAAATAATATAATCAATTATATTAATAGAATACGTAAAATTGATTATAAATAAAATTTTTGTTTATTTTTAGCATTATTTTGTTTTTATGACGGATGTTTCGAGGACTATGCAAACAGCAGGTGCGCTATGATTTTCAAATATTTATGTACGATGTGGACTCTACGCAGATTGACGTTTTCCTAATGCGAGATATTTTAAATTCTATACCATGTTGGGAAATTGAATTATATCCTTTTTTCTTGTTGGACTAGGGCTTAATTATTTCTTCTTCTTCTTTTTTATTTTTTATTTTTAATTTTGTCTCAAAATCTCTCCGACGTGCATCAGGGCTTTCTGCAGCAGGTTGCGGCGATGCTTCGTATCTAGTGAGCAGCAGCGCGGCCGTTGCACAAAAGCTCACCGCAGCCATGAACTTGAGGCGCATTGTCGACCGCTTAACAATGAAGGGCTAAGGCAGTCAATCCCATTTCCCTTGAGATCAAATGATTCAAATCTGTGCGCCATGACGTTAAGCAAATCACCCAAAGTTCCAAACACTAGCTTTCTTTTGTGAGAGTCACCGTAATTCCTCGATCTTCCCAATCTCCTAACCAATGCAATTTGTAGTTGGAACCAAGGGAAATCTTCCCGTCACTGGCATTTATTTTCCCTCTCTTTGCTTCTAGGATTTTATCGATGTTACTGAGAAAAGGAAAAAGAAATTGAGAAGAAAAAGGCAACATACAGTGATGAGAGAGATCCACGAATAAAATTATTAACTTCGTAGGAAATAAGAAAATAAATAAAATTGGAAAAAGGAATAAGCCAAGAAAAAAGGAACGGAGCAAAATACAATATATTTTGGTTTGTGAAGTAAAGCTGCCTTTATATCCTTTGAGGTTGACAGAGTCATGTGATGAAACTATATTTGATACTGTACAGAACACGACAGACAATGATGAGAGAAGTATAACTTCCCATATTTTTCACTTGGGCCCAAGATAGTTGCTGGAAGCTCTGTATCTCTCGTCATAAAGTAAGAACGAAGATGAATGTGCATGTTGGACATCAAGATCCATTGCCTATTGTCAATAACACGAAGAAAACTAATTAGTATGAAAATGATGTCTTCTTCCAAAAGCGAAAACTGTTGCCAAATTTGATGAATATTATTCAAAACTTTACTTACCTGCCTCAATTGACTGGCGCTTGAGACAGACTCGTGGTATGGGTTATGGATTAGAGGTTCCTACATGACAATATATATGTATAGGTCACGTATGAGAATTACTTCAAAACCCAACTAAAATGCAAGTGGGGATAAATAACTACCTGTAATAGTTGAGATTGGCCAGGTAAATCATGTTGGTTAGAGAAGATGTTAGGTGGTTGATATATGTCAGGATTGGGTTGCTGGTCCATGACCAGATTAGATTGCTGGTACATGCACTGAACCACCTGATTTGCTTCAAAATTGTACATACCCTGTGTAATTCAATTTCCAAGGGTAAACATTCAATCAGTCTTACACAATGAAAAATCGAAGCCACACAAATATCCGCATTATGTGCCAGGAAATAAGGATAAAGCAAAGTATCACCTGCATAATGGTATTTGTTGTGGTGGCTTGAGGTGAAATATATGCCCTTGAGGGACTTGAAATGCAGGTTACAATATCCTGTGGAGATGCTTCTATATTCTGAACTCCTTTGGTATGAGAAAGTTTTCCATTCACATTGACTAGTGGACCTCTATCGGAATTACCACTCACCTTTTCTTTTGGTCCTTTTACTCTGTTCTCATTCTGATCATCAATTGCATTTCTATCCAGAAAAATCTCTGCATGTTCACTTTCAGAGGCATTTGCACCTGTGCTACTTGAGGTGATAACTTGAGCATCCTCAGGTCTTAAGGTCAAAATTTTCTCCACCCCTTCCATCAACTCATCAAGTTGTCTGGCAACAAATTGAAATGCTCCCTCGGACTCAGAAGCCCTGGCTGACAACTTAAGCATTCTGTGGCACAAACTTCTGTAGCGGCTTGCGACAACCAACTTCGGATTATCTTCGATGGTAAAATTATCACAATCTTTCACGATTCCAGACCTTCCGTCTTTTGTCCATCTCTTCAAGATATAACGGGATGGGATAATCTTTATATTCTGATGATCAAGTACTTTCAGTGCATGGCTACATGGAAACCCAACATATTCAAACTTCATACAACTGCAAACGACAGTAGAGTCAGAAGAATTGAAGGTAACAGTGTGTTCTCGAGCTTGTCCAAATTTCTTCACTTTATACTCAATCAGTGACCCATTCTGACTGCACCTGTTAACAACAACATTTAAACACTTCTCATATTCCCTCTGAAGTACTTCGAATGCCCTTGGAGTGTAAACACCACTGGCATGCTTTAATAAAACCACATTTCCCATTAGTCTTGGCATGCATCTGCTCATTTCATCATTAGCTTCAGTTTCTTTGCAACGTTGCTTATCTACTACCCTTTCAAAATATTTTATGAAAATAATAATATCAAGGTCCGAGTTCAAGCAAGTCCCCAAGTCATTAAATAAACACTCACCCAGATGTAAGCCATTCACGTCAATGAAAAAAGTATTCCTACCATATACCACAGCCCATTTCTCTCTTTCTCTGAACATCCATCTTAACCACTCATTCTGCTGAAGACCATATTTTTCCAGCATAGACTCCCAGCCACAAACGAAATCTTCCTCATCCTTGTGGTCATAAATACAGCTCTTTAAATCTTTGGCAAAGGAATCCACATCTTTTACTAAAAGGCTGCTAAGGTGTTTGAGAGCATTGTGATACATCTGCCATACACATATACGATGGCTTGTTTCTGGTAAGACTGAATTGATTGCTTCAATAATTGCTGCATCTTGATCTGTGAGAATAGCCTTTGGCTTCTTCCCAGACATTGCTTCTATGAAAGTTTGTAATAGCCACTTAAAAGAATCGACAGTGTCATCATATAAAAGTGCAGCTGCAAAAATCAAGACTTGTCTGTGATGATTTACTCCTATAAACTGTACAAATGGGGGAAAGTCTTTGTTTGATTTGGAAGTTGTGTCTAAACAGATCACATCGCTGAAATGGTCATAGTCCAGTACCATGTTATCATCAGCCCAAAATATATTGGTTACCTTGTCATCAATATCAAGCTGTATTGCGTAAAAGAATGATGGATTTTCAAAGTGCTGCCTTTGAAAATAATGCAACAAACGTCCTGCCTCTCCCTCCTTAATATCTCTTAATCTTTCAGATTGAAGATAATTTTCAGAATCAAGGGCAAGAACATCAAGGGATTCCCGGACTTCAAGTTGTCTAGTCATCAATTCAAATGTTGACATTGAGCATGATTCCAAATTAGCTGCAGAGCCAGCTTCAGTCTCAGGAGAACAACTAAATTCTCTTTGCAATGACAGGGTTTGAGCATTAGTTGGGCATACGTTGTCATGATTATGTTGTTCTTCAAGATGTGTAACCTGGTATTTACCATCAGGTTGACGAGTAATAATCATATGTGCCAAGCAACCAGTTCTAGTTTCCTTTCGGTGTTTCTTCACATTAATGTCTCTTTTGTCCTTCCTCCGGTAACCCTCTTTAGAGCAAGTGAACTTCCTAGATACCACCTGACCATGTACCTTGCTCCTATTTACCCAGTCTTTCCTAATGCTGAAACCTACTAATCTGGCATACTTGTTGTAGAATTTGTATGCATGTTCATCTGATTCAAATTCTGTACCGATTTTAAGTACTGCATCTTTACTGGCTCCATCCTTTAAGTAAAGATTGGACTGAATGCCATTACTATGCATAAATTTCGGGCTGCGACAGTCCTGCTCCACATTCAAGTCCAAGTTACTTGATGCTTGAAGTGTCATATCCATGTTCTCTTTGAGAGGACTACTTGAACCATCATCTGTATCCATTGACCTTCGCAAGAGTGGAACATAAAAAATGAAAAAATAAAAAAAAAATAAAAATAAAAATTGAAAAGGAGAAATAAATATGTAAAAGTTCTCTGTGGAAAAGAAAATTAATCGATTACATATCTCCATCCACAATGGTTTTAATGCTGAGATAGATGGACCATAAAATTATTGGTGTGTTAAGAGAATCCATCCGACAGGAAGATGCAGAATAAGATGCCTAAAATTTGGGTCTCAGCCAAAATTATATGTAACAAGGAATTCACATAAATGCAGGTAAACAGCATACACAAATAGAAGAAGATTTTTGAGACTTTCTCTTGCATTTGAGTCTTCTCCATTATAAATAATCTAGCAGTAGTGACCGATCAAAAAAATAATCTAGCAGTAGTGAATCAGTGATGATTTTTTAATATAAATATTTTACGTTGTTATAGCTTCAAATTGACTTTATAAGTGCATATATGCTTTTAAGATAGGTTTAGCTTGGTTCAGTTCTTAATTCTTCAATTGGAATCTAAAGTTAAAGTAGCAAAGCGAGGTGTGATAAGAAACAATATTTGAAGAGTTTGTGATTCTTTCGAAACGAAATGGTCAGTTTTTGCTTATCATACTCATTATATATGCACATATACTCTCTTAAGTAAATTTACTGCCCCATGAAACTGCCCTCCACTGACAATACCACTGTTAATTGTATAAGTAAATCACATCCTTATGCGTGCTGAAGTCCAAAATGGGTAAGGTCCATGCAGACAAAGATTAGTCGTTCACAGTCCTAGTAGAGATGTGGCCTCACCAAGAAAGCAAAAGTAAAATTTTTTAACTGGAATTTTCTATGTAACTAATAATTCTTGCTTTCACTCATTTCTGTCAATTTAGGGCGCTAGAAAAATACACATTCGATCCAAAACTTATTGGGAGGGACCTCCAACTCCAAATGCAGTCTCCTTGCTTTTGCTTACAAAACCAAAGACTTCGTCAATCGAGAAACATAAAAACTCGGGTTATAAAATTCAAACAGTTCATTATTTTGGTACTGGAGCACAAATTTTCAAAAACTTCTCAAAGCGCTACACTTCAGCAGCTCAATTTGGGCAAATTTTCCATATATAACGCACTCGCGTGAACACCAAACGTAAATTCACAGAAAGCATACCAGTTTATGAGGCAAGTTGATTTAAACAAGTGCATACAAAATGTTTGAAATCACGCTCGGAGAGAGGCAGAGAGTACCTGAGGCGTTGTACCTGTAGATAGGGTTTGAGCAGAGAGGTTTTTGGATTACGGGAGTCCTGCGTTCTTCATCGCTGGAGAGAGAGAGGGTGGGGCCTTTCGAGGTAAGATAGGAATTCGGATTCCATTGATGAATTCGTTCACGGAAAAAGGAAGTCTCTCAAATGGGAAGTCCCTCGAAATTTGGAACTTTGGGGGGATTTGTGTAATTTCAAAGTGATGAAAGAATTAAGTATAATTATTAAATAAATTAGCGTGGTGCTAGCGAGCTCCCGTTTTTGCATTTTGAGTTTTTTTTTTTTTTTTGTTTTGTTTTTTGTTTACATCATTTTTTAAATACTTTTAAATATCTTTTTTTAATACAATATTATTAAAAAATAATTTCTTAATTAATAAGTAAAAAGAAATTAAAAAAAAGGGAGCGGGAGCTCTTAACGGGATTCATATCATTTTCTAATAGAGAAATGATTTGTGCAGTCGGCGTGCAGTCGTTTTGAAAAAAATGAATTAATATAAAAAAAATTATTTTTATAACTTTTTTTATTCATTCTGTACAACTATGAAAAAAAATATTTTTATAATTTTTTTTTATTTATTCCGTACAGCCGACTGCATGCCGACTGCGTCTAGCAAAGCCCTTTCTAATAAATTAGCATTAGACTTTGTGGATGAAATGCATACTCCACTACTGATGTGGCAGAAGTCTATGGTTTTTTTTAATAAATAATAATAATAATAATTAAAGAAGAAGAAGATGGGAGCAAAGAATCTAAAAGCAGATAAGGAGAGAGAGAAGACCTGCCAAAATTGTAGCAAGGAAGTTAGGGGATTTCCTTTTAATAAGTAGATCATGTGTTTTCAGCTGTGGAGTTGAAGTAAAAGCCAATTTTTTTTTATATAAAAGGAGTGGGAGGTTTCAAACTCAAGTTTTCTATTTAAAAAAAGTCATATACTATCAAGTCATCAGGTTTTTAGCATAAAGATAATTTTTTGATAGCTTTTATATATACATGTAGGTCTTCGATCTCTCCAAGTAATGTTTTTTTTTTTTTTTTTTATTATTATTATTATTATTTTAATTTTTGGCTTATGAGAATGGAATAGCAAAGGTCATGAAGGTCAATAGCCATGACGGTGGAATGGTGAAGAAAGCAGTAAGAACGATCTAGTTCAAAAGTATTTCAATGGCATAAATGACAACCAATTCGTGGAGAACAAAACCCAGTTGGCCAGATCCTCTCGACAACTAGTAGAATTTTTATTTTTATTTTTTTTCGTCTCAATTTGTGATGAATCTGATGCAAAATACCCTCATTTTTCTCATCATTTTTTGGTATGGTATTTTGATGGTAATTATTCCTAGTTCATGGGAAAAAGCCGGGTGTATTTTGGAATTTAATCTCTTAATTTTTAAATCCAAGCCATCACCCCAAAACGCCATTCTCTCTTTGACAGAAGAGTTTTGCTATATACAAATATAGTCGCGCATTAATTTGTGTATCAATACTGATTTATTCATACTTAAAATTTAAATTAACATTATTTTCAATCAAATTGCCTTTTTGACCAATCATATCATATTGGTGCACAGATTAGTACACAATTATGCTTACAACTATATTTTTCCTTGACAGAAACGTTTCATTTGAGTTTTTTTCCGTACACGCCAAGTAGATTCGTGCATCAAAGGGTACACAAAATCAACTGCCTATAGAGTTTTCTAAATAAATGTGGGTGCATTTATAGATAATAGAGAAGAGCTTATGGTATATATAATAGAAGAATAATAATATATACAAGTTTCAAATTTACAAGTTTTATGCAAGTCTTTTATATATATACTAGGTCGGAGCAACGTGTAAAGCACGTTTGTCTAGTTTTATTTTTTATAAAAAAATTAATTAATACACCAAGTTGAATCACCTCTTTGTGAAGTTTGTTATTACAATGTTTTTAAAATATAACAAATGCTCCTATATAATATGAATTTAATGCTTGTGTATGATCAATAGAAAAGTAAAAAATATAAATGCAAAAAATTCAAAATATGGTAAATTAATACAAATTATGAGATTTATTTCTCTTACTTACCAAACTATTTCAATTATTCCAAACTAATATATTTTTAAGAGATCACTACTATACACCACATTACAGATATAAAAAATGTGAAATCAAATTTATTTTGATGTACTTTCTTGGTATTAATTATTATTTTGCATTTAAATTCCTGTTTACTTTACATTAGTTTAATGTTGGATTTTAATTATTTTAGTTTATTAATATCGAGTTTTATAGTATTTTTATTTAGCTCTTATTTATTTATTTTTGTTGTATCTTTTTTTCTTTACTCTTTTTATTTTCGGAGTGGGCCTATTGGAGTGTGTTTCATTTTTCTTTTGGATCCAGCCCATTCGGTCCCAGCCCAACTCGTAAGCCTTCAACCCAACCCACTAAATCCCTCCAAACGGCATCGTTTAGTCCAACCCCTAGGCCTTCTTCTTCTCTTCTCCTTCTTTCACCTACGCTCGTTGCTTCTCCACCTCCTTTCTATTTCAGTTTTCATCCCCTTCAATCCGTGCGGTTGCTGCTTCTCTTCTTCTTCTTCTTCATTTTATTTTGTTTCTTTCCTCTATTCTTCATTTTACCACGACGTCGACGCCGAGCCAGCGAGATCACCATGGTCCCCAAAAAAATAGAAATGAAATTTACAGATAGAGATAGATCTCTCCGAACGATGCACTAACGATCTTCCAGCCGAGCCAAAACTTGTTCCCAACGCGAGGTTCCATAACTCCCAAAATCCACAATCAGACCAAACCCTAGCTCCAACGTGACCAAGTCCAAGTCTCGGCAAACAATAAAAATCAACGACGAAAGCTGTCAGGATGGCATGGGACAGGGAAGCAAATAACGGAAAAGAGTGGGTGGCAAAAACATCAATCGAAATTGGTATTAGAGTGAAAGAGAAGGAGGAGGAGGAGAAAGTGAATGCATTGTGATATGTGGAGGCAACGATGTGGTCCTCATTGCTGACGAGATGGAGGAGAACAAAGGAGATCGCAGCCATGCCGCTGGAGGTGCAATAGGTAGCATTAGTGCTCTCGAGAGTCGGCATTTGATGGCTGAGATTCAACACCGTGGAGTTGAAGTGACGGCTATAGATGAAGAAGTCTCATTCGAGGCCCTTGAGTTTCTTTTGCAGGCTCTCTCTCCCTCTCCCTCTCTCTGTTATAATGTTTTTCTATTATAATAGAATATAAACAGATAGAAGCGGGACTTAATGGTGATTTAACGGAAAACAAGTAAAATAGACAGAAAAACAAGAATTTCCGTTTCATACACACTTTTTATATATAGAAGATATATAAAAAAAAAAAAATGAACCCATCATGAAAATGTGTGAAAAATTCCTCTCTTTTTTTTTTTTTATAATTTTTTTAATTAGTGTAATCGACTTTTTTACAAAAGAAATATCCAAGGCTTGTTTGCTTGTGCATTTTATGCTTGTCCCTAACATTACTCATAATAGAAAACCATTAATTTTACTCTCTAATAATACAATACTAATATGTTCACCTTCAATTGGCTTCACCATAGTTAAGGAAAAAAAAAAGCTTCACTATAATATATTTATTTATTTTTTATCATTGTAATAATCTTTAAGAATATATAAATTTATCACATAAAAAATATAATATAGAAGTTTCTCAAGGTACAGAGAGAAACTCATACAAATTATTTTCATAAGATCGAAAAACTTTCAATAAATAGGAAAAACCACTATTGTAATCTGAAAGTCAATAGAGTTAAAAGGATCTAAGTTATTACATGCGGTTGCAGTCGAGGATCATATATAGCTCTCCGGCCTCGTTTGTTTTCAGAGATGAGATAAGATAAAATCTTTTGAGATATGTTGAGATGAGATGAGATAAGATGAGATTAGATGAAATATGTGTTTGTTTTTAGAGATGAGATGAGATAAAAATTTTTGAGATATATTGAGATGAGATGAGATAAGATGAGATTAAATGAAATATGTGTTTTTTTTAGAGGTGAGATGAAATTAGTTTAACTTTGTTATAGTTAGTAATATGATGGGACCCACAAGTACTTGTAGTACTTTTTATAATATTTTATTTATTTACCAATGCTGCAATTTTTATTTTTAATTTTCTACTTCTTTATTTTTTTGCTACTTCATTTGTTTATTTATTTACCAATGATGTATTTTTTTTCGCTGATTCTTTTTTTTTTTTAACTGAGAGAACCATTTGGTCTTTTTTTTTATTGCTTCATTTGTTTATTTATTTACCAATGATGCTTTTTTTTTTTTTGCTGCTTCCTTTTTTATTAACCATTTGGTCAAATTTTTTTTTGTTCTTTTGTTTTCTGCTTATTTTGTTTATTTATTTACCAATGGTGATTTTTTTTTTTTGCTGCTTTCTTTTTTTAACCATTTGGCCATTTTTTTTTTTTGCTGCTTCCTTTGTTTATTTATTTACTAATAGTGATTTTTTTTCTACTTCCTGTTTTTTTAACCATTTTGTCTTTTTTTTTTTGGCTACTTCCTTTATTTATTTATTTACTAATGGTGTAATTTTTTTTAGATGAAAACTTGAGATCTTTTGAGATGAAAACTTGAGAAGAAACTTGAGATCTTTTGAGATGAAAACCTGAGAAGAAACTTGAAATCTTTTAAGATGAAAACTGGTAGATCAAAATGTGTGTTTGTTTTTGTAAAACTTTTGACAGTACGAAAACTTTGAGAAGTTTTCAAAATTTTGATTTTTAGTCGCGAAAACAAACGAGACCGGCCAAATTAATATTCTCTTAGGCTGTATTTGATAAGTGAAGTAATTTAATTATTATTTACTAACAATTTATTATTATTTTTTTATTATTTATAGATCATGATCACTTAAAATTCAAATGAATTTTTAATTTAAAAATTTCGTTTCCTGTCGATCCAGTCCAAAGTACTTGTGGAAGTCCATACCGCGCGCCCAATTTTTATCAGTTTAAATTGTCTTTCTTTCTGTCTCTCTTTATATTTGATTCAATATTAATGATGCATGAGGCTTTGTCGTTTTCTCGTTTGTTTTTGTTTCTGGCATTACGTGTATATATATACAAAGCTCTGACTGATATATAACATCCTTATTTCATTTAAACACGAAGTACGTACTTAATTCTCGTCTGATTCCCATAATTCTGATTGATCATTATTCCCATGTCAGGTGATATTACTGAGGAAAAAGTAAACCAAAAAAAAAAAAATATAAAACAGAGGCAAAATCATTAAGCTTCAACATTATTCATTGACGAGTCCCGAGCACAGTTCATTCTTTAATTCACACCTGCATATACATTGGAAAAAAGGAAAAAAAAAAAATTGTTAGGACATCGTGAAGTCAGCCATTTTAGTAAGAGAAACATGAGCACCACACTCAAAGTACGTACTTCGTATAAATAGCCCTTAAAATCAATCAAGAAAAGTACGTATAAAATATCACTATTCAATTAAAAGCATTCTCCGGAAAAGAATTCATGAATTGGCTGCAGCTAGAATTACCACAAGAGCGGGAAGGGAGATTGCATTGAGCGGGAAGACGCGCAACGATCCGGAGAGTGCTGCAAAGGCAGTCATTCGGCACTGCTTGGAGTGCACCACAGCACGCAGGACTAGGACTGGTATTAGCGGCACCTGGCAGAACAAAGGGTGTGCACATGTTAAGGTTGTTGAGCGAAGCCGCGCAGGTCTGCGCCTGAACTATCTGGGTCTGCACACCAAGTGCCATGAGCAGGACGAGCAGTACTGCAACTTTAGAGCTGAGAGAGACAAGGGACTTCAGGGCTGCCATGATCACCTGGTCGATCGTTTTGATCTTTCAAAAACTAGCTAGCTAGGTCGTTTTTTAGACGATACGTTTAATTAATTTTTGAGGGTATTAGCTAGGTCAATTTATATAGAGTTCAAACGATAAAAGGGGAGTCATTGCATGCAATGTGCATGAGTCACCAAATTACTTGCAGATTAGGTTCACCACGCTCATGATCATGGAGGCCAGCTTCGATCGCATGTAGAAGAAACTTTTGGTATTTTTGATATGTTATTTTTGGACTTTATATTTTTATACATATATTTGAAAAATACTCTAGGTCTTATTTGATTACCTGAATAAAATAAGATGAGATGAGAAATCTGTAAACAATATAGAGATAATTTGTGAATAGTTGAAATGATTTGACTTAAGATTTTTATGGGATTTTGAGAAAAGAGAAAAAAAAGTTAGATAAAAATTATAAAGTTAAGGGGCTTAGAATATAATTTCTTAATATTATTTTTATTTTAGAATTTGAAAACGTTAAATTATTTTTTATGTTTTGTTTAAAATTTTAGAAAAGTTGTATATAATCTAATGATTATATACACTACAAGAGAATTGGTAATCCGAATTTCGTCCCTAGAAGTTTTTGGAAATGAAAAATTTTTGTCTCTATTTTGTCTCAGAAAGTCTGTCTCAGAAACTTTTCGAAAACAAAAATTGATTTTCTTCTAAAAAAAAGTACTTTTATGGATGAAATTGGGTGGAACCAGTCAAAATCGTTCGAATGGAATTTTTTTTTTTAGACAACAAAATATTATCTCAGAATCAAGTTCGAATAAAAAAATTTCTGCTCAAACAACATGAAATGTTCATTCGAACTAATAACTATATCTGACTAAGGCCGTTCGAATCAACACATTTTAAGTGACTTTTGTTCGAACAAAAATATTAACTGTTCGAACAGATAATCTATTATGGAAATCTTATGTTCGAACGGAGTTTTGAAAAGTAACATTATTCGAATGAATATTTAATTGTTCAAACGAATACACGGATTGTATTTCTCGATACGTTCGAATGGATTTTTTTTTGTTCAAATGAATATGTTTTTGTTCGAATGTATGTATAAATGATAATTTACCATTCGAACGGGTTATTTAAAGTTCGAACGGTATTGATCAAATAAAATGAAATTTAATTAAAAAGAACATATTAATACAAATTGTAATCTCTATACATCAATTGTTCAAATGTTTACAAACATCATAAATAAAAGCAATTAAAAAAATTAAATGAATTATGATTGTGGTGGTAGTGGTGGCATAGGGTTTTGGGACATCATTGACTGGAATTGTTTAAACATTTTTTGGTTATTTAATTGTAGCATCTCTTCTAATATTGCCTCTAAATCAGCTGCTTGATCTAATCGGGTCAGCAACACTTTTTCCTTCGACCTCAATCATTCTATCTTGAGTGTAGTTTCCTTTAACTTCTTAGTCTTGTCGTCATTTGATCTGACTTTAGAAGAGGATGACGATGTTGAGGATGGCTTCACGCAACTTCCTAATTCCCTCAAATATTCGGAACGTGATCTAAGAACTTGAGAAAATATTTGAGCATCGTTGACAGATGATTCATCAAATGGATCCGCAGTAGTGTTTATAAGAGATACCATCTTGTCCTACAAAAAAAAAACATTAAAATTAGCATAGGTAACAAAAATATATTTAGACAATGAAATTAATAAACTTAAACTTATAAAAATATATTTACCCACTTTCTTACTTTCTCTATGCAGACACCCCTCGTAATACATCTAACTCGGCGCTGGTTTACAATAACTATATATACAAAAATTAAAACATATATTTTAATTAAATTATTTTATTTAAAAACTATACAGTGATAAAATACATTGTTCTGGTTCTGGTGATTTTGGCTTACCATTGTTGGCAGGTGAATCACATGGGGAGTTAGTAAGTAGTGGGGATGACTCACGTGTTCTTTTGCGTTTAGGAGGCATATCTGTTTGAAATTATAATAAATATATAAAATGAATTATTAATCTATTTAATTAGAATAGTTAAATATTTTTAATTATACATTACAATTCTTTAATTAAATATTGTATAAGTATATTCCATCATGTTAATCATCTTAATTAGAGTACTTAAATATTTTCAAATGTTTAATTATAATTTTTTAATTGATTATTTTATATTTATATTTTACTAATTAATATATTTATTTAGAGTACATAAATATTTTCAATAATTCATTATAATTATTTAATTAAATATTTTATAAAAGTATTTAGAGTATTAATCTATTTAATTAGAGCACTTAAATATTTTTAAATATTTAATTATAATTTTTTAATTAATTATTTTATAATTATATTTTAACTAATTAATATATGTAATTAGAGTACTTAAATATTTTCACTAATACATTATAATTCTTTAATTAAATAATATATAATTAGATTTTAAGTATTGATCTATTTAATTACAGTACTTAAATATTTACAATTATATATTATAATTGCATTTTATAATTACATTATAAATATCTATTTAATTGATATTGTTCGAACAAATACTCAAACTGTTCGAACGGAATTCTGGTCGAGTTAGATTCCGTTCGAACGGAGAAAATTCAATTCGAATAGTATTCAGAGTGTTCGAATAGGACCAAGCTAGAAACCAGTCACGAAACAGAGCAAAAAACTGAACCACAAAACATAATTTTCATATATACTGCAGCATATTTCAATACAATACATTGAAAACTATATGATTATCCCTAAATATGATTATTAAATAACTTAGAAAACTATAAAAACTTACCTCTAATTTTTACAATACAATAAAAATATCAATCCACAATACCTATATATGCATAAAACACATTAAACCGTTGCTCTATCCCAACAAATAAATGCAACAAATATCAAGATACTTGTAAATGAAAATCGGAATGAAAAATAACAAAAAAAAAAAAAATCATATTACCTCTTGTCCTTATCTTTTCTCTCTCAAGAATCTCTTCTCTTTCACTTCTTTCAAGCTCTCTCTCTTTCTCCACAACACTCTCTCAAAGCCTCTGTCACGCTCTCTCTCCCTCTCTCAAACTTCAATCCGAGTGAAAATAAAGTGAAAGAATTGGGTTAATAATATGTGAATTTACGTTTGAACGGATTTTTTAGCAGTTCGAATGCAAAAATTCAAAAAACCGCTAATTTTTCCCACAATATTTTCTCATTCGAACTAATAATATAAGCTTTCGAACAAAAAAAATGAAATATTCTCCAGTATCTACCGATAATTTGGCACGAATTTTCCCTCCAAACAAAAAAAATTCGTTCGAACATAGTTTATCTCTATTGGAACTGTTTTATATTCGTTCGAACAGATAATTCTAGAAATATATAAATATACACATAATATTTTCAATATTATTATTAGTATATATAAAAATTATATATACTATATAATACTAAGTGTCACTAATAGTATAATACTAAGTTTTACCAATCTATAATATTAAGTATTACTAATAGTATAATATTTTATTTAGTATCACTAATAGTGTTATACTTATAATTAGTATCACTATAAGTATAATATTAAGTATCACTAATAGTATAATACTAAGTGATATTATAGTATATATAGCATAAATATATGAAAACTAATAGTATTATAATACTTTATAATATATTCTAAGTACTTGGTTTATTACTAATATACAAACTAAATATATTAGATATATGTATTTTATACTTATATTTAATGCAATATTTTACTATATATTAGCATATTACTTTATAATACAATGCTTTACACAATACTCTTTTATACTCATCTAATGCATAATATATATACTATTATATATATATACTAGTTACTTACAATATAGATAAGTAACTAATTAAATACTCTATACTATATAATATAGATATCTAATATATATTATATATATACTATATTATATATACTAGTCCAAAATTTTTTTATTAGTACTAATATTAATATTATATACTAGTATTAGTAATATAAAACGTATTGTTTTACCTCTTGTACTTATATATATATATTTTTTGAATTATTATATAATTCATTCGAACTTATACCCTTTCTGTTCGAACTTATACCATTTCCATTCGAACGAAATTATGTTATATATGCCGCAATACAGTTTCTTCTCCGACCCCATTTTGTTGTTTTGGGGCCAAATGACACAAAAGTAATCGGTAGAAATGATGAGACTTTACTCCTAAATCATTTCTACCGATTAAAATCTTGGATTATGGTGAAAAACTAGTTTGTAGATTCGAAACTGAATCGACTCAGTCATGTCTGTTTGGCTCAGTTCCGTTCAAATGAGCCTAAATTCCATTCGAATGAAATTTATTGTCTTTCGAATGGAATAAAAGTTCATTCAAATGACTTTAAATTCCATTCGAATGGACTTTAACGCCATTCGAATGAAATTTTCGACCATTCGAATTGAATTTTAATCATTCAACCTAAAGATGATATTTGGTAGCCCTTATTATTATTTATATTGAGGGATTTCATTCAACTCATCATGGAGAAGTTTAAGGACTTGGAATGATGCTTACATACCTTACAGGAGGATTTTGATTTACTTAATAAATAGATCTTGTTAGTTATTATTTTACTTTTTTATGTTGTATAGAACGTCTAACTCTTTTTGGAATGTAATTAATGTATGATTTTTATTTTTAGTGTTTGCTAGCCTCTTTATTGTTAATTATATTTTCTTTTCATTATACTTAATGTTCACAATAATTGAAAAAATGACACTATCTTTAAAGTAATATTTATTTAACTAAAATATTTTAAAATTAATTACATAAAATTAATTTATGAATTCGTAAATATTTTAATTCATTGTAAATCATAATATATAATATATAGATATTTTTATTTACTTTGAAAATGATAAAAAATTAATATAAAAAATATGTATTATTACAATTTTAACAATATATCTTTTCAATTAAATAATACCGTTCGAACAAGGTAATACTCATTCGAACCAATTATTTTGCATTCGAATAGATTAATTATCTGTTCGAATTAAATTTTATTAGTTCGAACGGTTTATATTTTTGGAGACGATCTAATTCATCTCAGAATCTCCAGTTCGAACTAATATGTATTAGTTCGAACGGATTTATAAGGTTTTCCATGTTTTGAGACGAAATTTAAATTTTGTTTCTGAAAAGTATTTTTAGAGATGAAATTTATTTCGTCCCTAACAAATTTCGTCCCTAAAAATTAAATTTCTTGTAGTGATAATAATTAGATAAAAAAAGTTTAAATTTGAAATTAAAAAATGTTTGTATTTGAATTGTGTTTGAATATTGATATGAGATAAGATGAGATTGGATGAGTTGGCTTGAAAGGTTTGTGAAACCAAACTAGACCTATTATATGGTTTTTTTAAAATTTTGTGTTTATGTTCCTAACTAGCTATTACCAGGGGTGGCAAATCATGTTTTTGGTTCGGGGCTATGTCGTGTCATGTCAAGTAATGAATATTTGATTATATAGGTCAACTCATATCTAATCCATTAAACTAAACGTATCAAACTTTCAAACTCTAACCTAACCTAACCCATTTAGATAATGAGCCGTGCCATGTCACCCATTTAATAATTAATTAAAAATATATTAACACGACAAAACTCATTTAAACTCGTTTATTTCATATAAATGGATTGAGCTAAAATGCATAACCCATTTGACTTGATTAACATAATTTCACATAAAAGTTAAAATTTATATTTATTAATAACTACAATATCTTAAAAAATATATATCAATATCTTTCAAATTTTAACATATAATAAAACTAATATTACAAACCATATAATAACAAATATTAGTATAGATCCAAAATTACAATCTCAATAATAAAATTAATAAAAGCATAGGCACACTGAGAAATACCAATATTACAACTTAATAATAATAAAATTTTAATTTAAAAATAAATTCTAAACGAGTCAAAGCAGATTGATTTCATGTTAAGCAAGTTGACTTGTTATATTTGACTCGTTTATAAGTCGCGTCTTAACAGGTCAACCCGTTTTGACCCAAACTTGTTAATAAAAAATCCAAACCCGTTAATTTCATGTCGTGTTGGATTCATGAGTCGTGTCACATATTATGACTCCTAGCTATTACTCCCCTTTTTTTAGAGGAATTAATAACACTTTCTCATTGTAGGAATGGCATCAAAAGGTCCACCCAAATTATGAAAAAAATATTCCAAATGACTAGCTATTATATTCTAAGATTCTATTTCGGAAACAATATAAACTCTAAGCGGAACTAGTTAGAAGCATTTTTCTATCAATCATCGGATATAAAGTTCAGTATTATAGTTGTGTGGTGGATGTAACTTGCAATGTGCAAAGAATAATATATATTATTGTACTGCAGTGCCGAATTCCAAATTTTCAATATTAACCAACCAGAGAAAAAATGAAAGAAGTAAGGAAAAAAATGAACAGAATTATCAAGTTCTAAGTAGTTGTTTGGAGTTCTTCTTGATCGGGAGCAGGAGCAGTCCAATAATTTTTCACCGCAAGTAAAAGCTTCTCCCTTTGATGAGGCCCATCTTCATGGTCAACAATTACGCTGTCCCATTCCAATCTATCGATAACATTCTTGATCTTAATCACAACATCAACATCATCCCTGAAGATTACACTTCCTTCTGGTCTCAAAATTCTATCCATTTCCAGTAGAATATCTTCCATTTCACATCTACAAGTACGCAAAAATGCAAGTTGAAACGTTTTAGAGTTAATTTCTAGCTAGTAAACATAATATATTCTTCCCTTTCAATACAAAGAAATTACCTGTCTTTGTACAGACTAAAGACGGAATCAGCGTGAATGAGGTCATAAGTTCTTGGATAAGTAGACATGGCTTCACACCTGCAGCCCAAAAGTTAATTAGCTAATCAAACTAGCTTGTAATTAAATTTAATCAAACCAAATGAAATAAAAAATAAGAAATTACAGAAATTTAAGTGCATGTGTACCAATTCTGATATGTTCCAATCAATCCCCTTTCGTATATTACTCCAAGTGTGTTAACCTTTGCCTCGACAGGAACCACATTCATCACCCAAAGTGGGTAATCAATTAGGGCAGCAGCGAAGCCACCCAAGTGAGCATTCATATCTAAAACGTTGCGGTACCTCCCAGCTTGTCCTAACTGTTGGTTTACATATTTATAATATGACACTCTCTTCTTCCATAGTTCTGCATCTTGTTGGAAAACCTCAGCTGTAACGCCAGACACAGTTCCCTTGCTAACCCTAGGCGGTATCGCATACAGTCTTTCAGGCCATTTTGCCAGCTCTCCACCCGCTATTTCTTCACTGTTGGAAACTTCAGGCAGGGTTGTCAAACAAGTCTTCATTTCGGTATACCTGAAAATGGTCAAAACGAACATTTGCGCATGATGGAATAGCCCAGCACCAATATTCAATCTTTCATGATAAAAATACTACGAATAATAAGCCCGAAATTAAATTAGGAAAGCACGAACTTGCATACATACCAGGCCTTGTCAGGATCTTGAGCTGGGCAGAACGGTGGATTTTGGGTGAGTTTACGGTTAACTTTGCAGTTTAAGTGATTGGTGGGCTTTTGCCATATAGAAATATCATCCCGCTCTATCAACTTTTTCCAGCAAAGGCTTTTAGCAACATTCTCAATGGTTGTCTGTTCAGCATTCAAATCTTCCCTTGTTCTTTCCCAGCCTTTCCAATATTTCTTCCAGTGGACGGGTGGTCCAGACAAAATCCAGTACCCACCGGGGCGTAGAACCCGATCAACTTCAATCAAGAAAAGCCCACCTATATAGAACATAACCAATTATAAGAAATCATGCATCAACTTTGTATCATAATGAATGTTTCACCATACATATATGGCATAAATTACTCTAGTGACCGGCCACAAAAATGAAATTAATATTTAAACTTTGTAGTACGTACCATGTTGGCCCCATGGAATGAGGCAGCGAGAGCAATGGGCCATGTCAAAAGCTCTGGATGGGTAAGGAAGTCGCTTAGAGGCAATGACACCAATCAAAGCAGGAACACCTCGCTCCAGAGCAAATTGCACCTGAGCTTCGTGGGTGTCCCTCGGCGCAAATGACATTGCCAGGATGTCACGGGAGAGAAGATATGCTCCCCAGCTTGCAACCTGCATATATCGTTGCAACGGGTGGGTCAACTTGAACAATGATATTTCTCGCGATGTTACATAAAATTTTACTTTGCTCAACATAATAGCTAGCATGTTGATCATTGAATTATATTCACCCACATATTGTAAAAAAATCACATTTAATTTATGCATAGTCTTAGCTGTGATAAGTAACTCATGTTGGCATATTAATTAAAATATTACTCCTGAACGATACGTACCCGCGTATGATCCACGCACAATGGATACAATTGGCAGGCACACATAATAATAGAATAATAGTAACTCTGTCAGAGGTTCTGACGATCCCGGCCATTGAATATTGTAATCTTTTAGTAATTAATGATAATTAAATCCCATTAACTTTAGCAATTCGTTTTCACTTTGACTCTCTTATATATAATTAACCGCAAACCACATGACAAATTTGATCAATCATCTTCCGGCTCGATTGGTTACACGTACGTACAGACGAAATCATGAGATCGCAGAGATCATGATATAAAATAAAAATTAAAAATTAAATAAAATATTGTTAGAATATAATTTTTTAATATTATTTTGATTATACAATTTTAAAAATTTGAATTATTTATTATATTTTGTATGAGAATTTGAAAAAATTGTAATAATTATATGAGATAAAATGAGATAATTTCATCTGTATAACCAAACCAAGCTAAAGTTTCTATAATTTGATTTAATTTGATTTTTTTTTATGGTAATGTTAATTGGCAAGCATATGATTTCCAAAATCTTGCGACATATTACAGGCAAGATAATTTGGCACCGTCAAAACATTCCCATTATTCCAAGTGAGAGGAAAAAAAAAACATGATTCTGAATGCGCGCGGTACCGTGTGCGCACCAACGAACGAGATCAGAAATATTGTAACGGTTATTTTCTATAGCTAGTCGATTTCAGTTTCCGGCCTATATACGGTACTGGAACAATGCCAGCCAATTGGACTATCTTTTCTCTATTAATTTTTTTTTTTTCCTTTTCTAATTTTCTATAGTTATTATTATTATTTTTATTAACATGTGCAATGGTAAACGGTGGTGGAATATTTATTTAATCAAACCCTTTGGTCTGGAGTCCGTAGCTAGCTTATGCTAATATAATACTATATATATGCAATCTTATTCAATTCTAAAAAAAAGTAAAAATAATAACATAAGGATAATAAAATTAAAGAAATGAAATCGTAGGAGGACCGATACTCGAGAAAGGAAAAGGAACAGATTAATTAACAGCAAGATTGAAGAAAGCTTACCCCACAGCCCGTATCAATGGCGGTCCGAATAGACCCATCTTTAAGATTGATAAACTTCCCAATGTCATCAATGTACGCATTAGCACCATTAGGGAACATTGTACCCCCTCCGGGAAACCTAAACTTATCTCCTTCATATCTGATCCAATTCTGCACCGCCTTCTCCACTGTCAACTCCTTGTGCGGTACATTCGCGTACCACGCAAGATCCCGACTTTTCGGCCACGCAAACGGATTTTTGTACCCATATGGTGCCGGCACGCGACACTTCAAGAGCTCACTCTTCTCGGGACAGTGTCTCTCCCTGTATATCAACCTATCTCTGCTATACCTGAGCGATCTCTTTGCATCCTCACAGGGAGTGTACTCGCTGTAACTCACGTCGCATAGAGGGTAGCTCTTGCTAGTACTAATGGAGGGTAAAGTTTCGCCGGTGTCGTTGAGGCTATGGCGGGGGTTGAACTCTAGGTTATCGAGTACTGCTGGAGCACATGCATCCGATACTAAACTACTGGTGGTGGGAATAGTGGTGCCGCCTCGTTGCCAAGCACCGAGAAAGTAAGAGGTGATGCAGAGGAAGACAACAAGAGAGTAGAGGTTGGTGGTTTTCCTCGAGAAGGAGATGCAGGAGCCGTTGGGGGGCTTGGAAGGCTTGGAGTGTTGTGAAAAAACGATGACAATGAATTGAAAAATAACACCGAATGAGAAAACGATCACACACGCAATCACACACGACACAAGATGTACGTGGTTCGGCAAATTGCCTACGTCCACGGGAGCTGCAGAGGATTTTTATTATTGAGGAATCACACTACAAGATGGGTCACAACACTGTTCATCCACAGTGTTTTCGTAGCTGCTCTGTTACAGACTTAAGAGGCAAAAATCATATTTATAGTTCAAACGGCGGAATCCCTAAATCGTATGTTCGCTCGAGCGGCGTGTCGAGCGCGCGTCGAGTGAACTTCCCTTCCGCATCCCGCTCGAGCCCACTGTCGAGCTGACGTCGAGCGTTCGACTCTGCCTGATTTCGCTCGAGCGGCCAATACCTCCGCTCGAGCGAACTCCTCCTGCTCGAGCTCACTGTCGAGCCAACATCGAGCGTTCGACTCTGCCTGACTTCGCTCGAGCGACCAATGCCTCCGCTCGAGCGGTGTGGACCAGACTCCACATTCCTCAACAATTCTCCCACTTGGAGACTGGTACACTCGCTGTATCTCCGTCTTCCTCAAACATGATATCCTCCACCTCTGCAACTCACTGCTCCTGTCTTCATTCTAGAAGACCAACTGAAGTTGCGCACAACTTCAGTTTCTCAAGCGTAACACCCTTTGTCAACATATCAGCAGGGTTCTTGCTTCCACATATCTTTTCAAGTAACAACTGTCTGTCATCTAACAATGACCGTATGAAGTGGTACCTGATCTGAATGTGCTTGGTCCTGGAATGGAATGTTGGATTCTTGGCAAGGAATATGGCACTCTGACTGTCACTGTAGAGAGTGCCTTTCAGATTCTTCTTACCCAATTCTTCCAAGAAGCCTTGTAGCCATACCATCTCCTTTGCAGCCTCTGACACTGCAATATACTCAGCTTCTGTTGTAGACAAAGAAACTGTTTTCTGTAAATTAGAACCCCATGACACTGCAGTACCACCAAGTGTATAAACAAAGCCCGTGGTACTCTTTCTGCTGTCAATATCTCCAGCTAAATCAGCATCAACATAGCCCTGCACCTCCAAGCTCTCTCCAGAGAAACATAAACAGGTTTCTGAGGAACCCTTTAGGTACCTCAAAATCCACTTCACTGCTTCCCAATGTTGCTTTCCTGGGTTACTCATGTATCTACTCACAACTCCCACTGCATGGGCAATATCCGGTCTTGTACAAACCATAGCATACATAAGTGAACCAATGGCTGAGGCATAAGGAACCTTACTCATGTAATCTCGTTCCTCCTCTGACTCTGGTGACTGATTCTTGCTGAGTCTGAAGTGACTTCCCAAGGGTGTGCCAACTGGTTTGGCCTTGTCCATGTTGAACCTGCTGAGTACCTTTTTCACATACTCAGCCTGTGAGAGTCTCAACGTACCTCTGACTCTGTCTCTGACAATTCTCATGCCAAGGATTTGCTTTGCAGCTCCCAAATCTTTCATTGCAAAGTGCTCTGACATCTGCTTCTTCAGATTATTGATCTCATCAATACTAGCCCCTGCAATAAGCATGTCATCCACATACAACAGCAAAATAATATAAGAATTGCCAAAATGCCTGACATAGCAACAGTGATCTGCCTGACATCTAATATACCCTGCACTGTGCATAAAGTTGTCAAATTTCTTGTACCACTGTCTAGGAGCTTGTTTCAGGCCATACAAGCTCTTCTTCAGTCTGCAAACTGAACCTTCCTTTCCCTGTACCACAAACCCCTCAGGCTGGTGCATGTAGATGTCTTCTTCAAGGTCTCCATGAAGAAAAGCTGTCTTCACATCTAACTGCTCAAGAAATAGATCTTCAGTGGCAACCATAGCTAGTACCATCCTGATAGTTGTGATCTTTACCATAGGAGAAAAGATCTCAGAGTAGTCAATACCCTGCTTCTGCTGAAAGCCTTTTACAACAAGTCTAGCCTTGTACCTCTTACTGCCATCATGCTCAGTTTTCACCCGGTACACCCACTTGTTGTGTAATGCCTTCTTCCCTGATGGAAGTTCTGTCAACTCCCATGTCTGATTCCCTAGCAAGGAATCCATCTCGTCTTTCATGGCCAGCTCCCACTTGCTAGAATTCTCATCTTGCAAGGTTTCTTCATAACTCTGCGGTTCTCCACCATCTGTCAACAGAATGTAATTCAAAGTAGGTGAGAAACGCTGTGGGGGACGTATAGTCCTAACTAACCTGCGAACTGCAACTGTAGGAGTAGACGGTTTTGAAACTGCCTGCGGAATAATATGAATGGGTGTACTGGACCCACTCTCCCCGTCACTCTCATTTCTACACTGCACTGTGACCTCTGGTAGGTCATCCAATCCTACAAACTCAGACTCCTGAGGAGCTACTGCAGGAACTGTACTCGACTTATCCTTGTACATCATTTTCTCATTGAAAATTACATTCCTGCTTCTTATGATTTTCCGACCCTGATCATCCCAGAAACGATAGCCAAATGCCTCGTCTCCATAGCCAATGAAATAGCATTTCTTTGACTTAGCCTTAAGCTTACTGCGAGCATCAGAATCAACAAGCACATAAGAAAGACAACCAAAGGTTTTAAGGTGAGAAAACTTAACCTCTTTCCCGCTCCAAACCTCCTCAGGCAATCCACAATCCAGTGGAACTGATGGCCCTCTGTTTATCAAATAAACGGCAGTGCTGACTGCATCTACCCAGAAAGTGGGTGGTAGTCCAGCGTGCAACCTCATGCTTCTAGCACGCTCATTAATGGTCTTGTTCATACGCTCAGCAACTCCATTTTGCTGTGGTGTCCCAGGAATGGTCTTCTCCATTCTGATACCCTGAGCTGCACAGTACTCCTTGAACCCGCCATCAACATACTCACCACCATTGTCAGACCTCAAACACTTCAGTTTCAAGCCTGTCTCTGTCTCAACCATGGCTTTCCAAGTTTTGAAAACATCAAATACTTCAGATTTATGTTTCAAAAAATAAATCCATACCTTTCTACTATGGTCATCAATGAACGTAACATAGTAGCGAGAACCTCCAAGAGATGCAACTGGAGAAGGACCCCACACATCTGTGTGCACAAGATCAAGTCTTCCTGTCTTTGGCGTCCTGCCACTTTTCAAGAAGCTGACCTTCTTTTGCTTCCCCATAACACAACTCTCACACATACCGAGATCAACTGTCTTCAGTTCTGGTAGCTTGCCTCTAGACAGAAGTTCCGTCATGCCCTTCTGACTCATATGGCCAAGCCTACAATGCCACAAATCTGTTGTGCTCTCTGCAACGGTAGTAGCAATAGTGTCAATTAAACCAGTAGTCATATAAAGTGTACCAGTTTTCTTACCCCGAGCTAGTACCAATGCCCCTTTTGTGACCTTCCAGGTGCTATCTGAGAACACCACTGAATGACCACACTCATCAAGCTGCCCAACAGAAATGAGGTTCTTCTTCAACTCAGGAATGTGCCTGACCTTTTGCAAGGTCCATTTGTTCTTGCCAGGGAGTGCAATGTCAATGTCTCCCATCCCCACTACGTTCAAAGCCTCACCATCAGCCAAATATACCTTCCCAAAATCACCTGCAACATAATTCCTCATTAGTTCCCGGTGGGAAGATGTATGGAAGGAAGCCCCTGAATCCAGTATCCAGTCATCAACTGGACTATGAACTGCAAGCAATAGTGCATCCTGTACTTCTTCAGTTACCACATTAGCACTATCATTCTCCGTCTTCTTGGGGTTTTTGCAGTTTTTCTTTATGTGGCCAGCTTTGCCACAATTCCAGCAAGTTGCCTGCTGACCAGGCCTCGACTTGCTCTTGCCCCTATACTTTGATTTTGATCTTCCTCTGTTTGAATTCCTGTCATGTGATCTCCCTCGAGATTCAACATTCAGGGCTGAACTCAAACCCGAGGTCTCGCCTGAATCTTTCCTGCGCACCTCCTCAGCCAAAATCAAATCACGAATATCATCATACTTCAGTTTATTTTTACCAGCAGAATTACTAACAGCCATTCTCATGGCTTCCCAACTATTTGGCAATGAAGCCAATAGTATCAGTGCACGTATCTCATCATCAAATTCAATTTCAACAGACGACAATTGATTTGTGATAGTATTAAAATCATTCAGATGTTGTGCAACAGACGTACTATCTGCCATTTTCAAATTGAATAACTTTTTCATCAGATGTACCTTGTTATTCGCTGACGGCTTTTCATACATACCTGACAAAGCCGCCATGAGATCCGCCGTCGTCTTCTCCTTGATGACGTTGTGTGCAACGGATCTCGACAGGGTTAATCGAATAACCCCCAGAACCTGTCGATCCAACAGATTCCAACTAGCATCATCCATCTTTTCCGGTTGCTGCCCCAATAGTGGAAGATGGAGTTTCTTCCCATAGAGGTAGTCCTCTATCTGCATCCTCCAGTATCCAAAATCCGTGCCATCAAACTTCTCGATCCCCGATACCTTCAATTCATCTCCAGCCATCGTTTCTCCTCAGACCCGAACCTTGGCTCTTGATACCAATTGTTGTGAAAAAACGATGACAATGAATTGAAAAATAACACCGAATGAGAAAACGATCACACACGCAATCACACACGACACAAGATGTACGTGGTTCGGCAAATTGCCTACGTCCACGGGAGCTGCAGAGGATTTTTATTATTGAGGAATCACACTACAAGATGGGTCACAACACTGTTCATCCACAGTGTTTTCGTAGCTGCTCTGTTACAGACTTAAGAGGCAAAAATCATATTTATAGTTCAAACGGCGGAATCCCTAAATCGTATGTTCGCTCGAGCGGCGTGTCGAGCGCGCGTCGAGTGAACTTCCCTTCCGCATCCCGCTCGAGCCCACTGTCGAGCTGACGTCGAGCGTTCGACTCTGCCTGATTTCGCTCGAGCGGCCAATACCTCCGCTCGAGCGAACTCCTCCTGCTCGAGCTCACTGTCGAGCCAACATCGAGCGTTCGACTCTGCCTGACTTCGCTCGAGCGGCCAATGCCTCCGCTCGAGCGGTGTGGACCAGACTCCACATTCCTCAACATGGAGGTGGGTTGATATGGCGGTAGGTTAGAACTAGCCATAGGCAATAGCTAGGACTAGTCAAAGTCTGTGGCTGTTATTCTCTTTCTCCTCGCGCATTCTGTCTCCAAGGATTTACGTATTTATGGTGAGTATGTTGTACTGGGCTTTTGGGGGCAGTCTGGGGGAGGTGAGATGAGAGCGGTTGCAGAGAAATTAGGTTTTGAATCTAGTGGATCATGTGGGCGGTGAGTTTTTTGTAGTTGACTATTGTATTTTAAACTATCTAAGCAAGTTGTCGAACTCACTAGCGGCAGCTTAGGGAAGCGGACGCGAGAGTTGGTAAGAGATGAATTACAAGAATTGGGTTTGAAAATTAATGGATCGGGGATCAGATTATAGCTGGATCGATGGTGGAGATGATGAAGAGGCAATATTGACGGTCGGTCAAGAGATTATTATTATTAATATAGACAATTTAGCCTCTATTGTTTGATTACACAGTTAAAATGATATATTTTATAAATAATTAAATAAAATATTATTATAATATAATTTTTTAATATTTATTTTATTTTTAAATTTAAAAAAAATTAAATTTTTTATTATATTTTATATGAAAAATTAAAAAAAATCATAATAATTATATAAAATAAAATAAGATAGTACTTTATTTTTATATGACCAAACTGGACTTAATTTGAGATATTCAATAAGATATTGATCTGGTACTTTACGAAGTTGTCATAGGTTCTAGATCCCAAGAATATGTTTAAATGTGGGCCTAGGCACGTGTGTGTATATATATATGTACGGCCTGTCCAGTAGATGTACTCCCTAGTTAGGCATTTTTGAGCCAATTATGAACTCGTAGTTTTGACTCACTCGAAACAAAATGATTCATGTAGTTATTGTTTTTAACTTTTATCAATATTTCGTTACAATATTTTTTAATGAGTAAAGCTATTTTAAATTACACTGCTATCCTATTTTTAATCCATTTTGTGAATTTGACATTTTTAAGTACCTTTAAATCATTTTAACCTTTTAAAAAAAATTATATGTTTATCACAAAAAAGATATAAGAGTGAAACGTGGTATGTATAGTATTTTTCTGTGTGTTGATTTGCACCACTGGATACAGTGAGCTAAGAGCTGCTCCGATCGATTATTTAAAGTCATTGTAGCGGATCAGTGTGAATATTTGTTGTGATTGGACTCCATGCAACTCGTCGGTATATTATATATTATTGTACGTGTATTAATATTCATGAAGAGCTGCTAAACTTCGACGTAGACTGACGAACAAAAACTAGCCATAAACCCGGCATAGTTGAGCTAATTAACCTGGGTTACATGCATGCATTGGCTGAAAACCCTGGTCGTAGAGAGGCATTAACTGATCAACGTAATATAATTACTCTTTGAATGTAATTATTATATCTGATCACTAGTATTCTTATTTAATTAGTATTATTAAGCTACTGGTACGTACTGGCCGGCTGGCCGTGTTCCCGGTGACATGTCGTGGAGTTGCTGGCTGGGTGAGTGCCATATATATATATATATATGTATGTATGTATGTGGAAGCCCTCGTGTTTATAATAGAGTCAATCGTACCATGCTAGCTGGGTGTCATGAGTACGATGTGAAAGTGAAACAATAAAACAATATGTTGATATTGAAAACAAAAAACAAAATCAAGACGTATACGAAAGATGGGAATTAGTAAACCTAGCTAATTGATATGTAGACCGCGTACATATTTTAATTTCTTTTTTCCCTTTGGCGTACTAAGTCCCAATCGAACACATGGTCAAAACGGCCGGGTAATGGGTATTAGATTGTAAATAATTAATATTACAATCTAATACAGACAAGTACAAGAAAATTATATTTATTGGATTTGGAGAGCTTGATTTAGTATTGTGGCAGTTGGATTTGATAGTCCCACCCGATAATGATTTGTTACGATTTTTAAATAAATTTTGAATGAAGTTTGTGATATGCAGTGTAGGCTTCTGCTATCGAGATAGAGAAAACTAACTGATCGGCCTCAGAAATTGTCTGCACGTTGTTGGTCGATCGGGTGCAAATACGAGTGGACTAGTTCCGGATCGTGCGCTTTTACGGGATAATTAACGTGGCATTGTAACAGTCAAGAGAACTGCCCTCTTAGTAGAGTACGAGCTTGGAAAAAAAGTAGGGAAAAATGAAACTGCTTTTTTTTTTTTTTTTTTTTCCTTTGGAATTGTGTTTTTCAATTACAGGTTGGTAAAAAAATTTAACTACTAAACAAAAATTCTTAATTAAACAGATTGATTAGTTTTAAAAAATTTTAAACAAAAATATTTGTTTTATACTATTATATATAACTCATCAAAGGTATATATAGGCCTGCAACCCGTGAGTCCAAAGTCGGTTCTGTGCATGGTCCGATCCGACCCGGTTACCCAGAACGCGCCAACTCGACCCGAACCGTTTGTACATACGGTCCGTAAGGACGAATCGGTTTTTTTTTTTTTTTAATATATATATAACTCTTTGCAGGTGAGTTCATTTCTGCATCACTCTATCTGTTTAGTCTCTTTTTCATACAAATTAATATCATTTTATTACTAAGGAGTGAGCAAAAAAGCAAGTTTGCAATGGATTTTCCGAATATTGAGATGTTAAAATCAATATCTGTTATGTCATATCCAGGTTGCTGTATAGTAGTCACAAAAATATTGAGATGTTAAAATCATAAAATCTACAAGTTCTTCCACCTTCCTGCTCTATGTTGAAAATTGGTTTCTTGTCTTTTAAAAGGATAAAGGCAAGAAGAAACACAGCAGCTCAAAAAGTTGACTCATTACTTGGTTGGTAGTTGCTTGAATAACTCCAATTGGGAGGGGGTAAGAATCCAAGCCAAAGCAAAGGCAAATAACATTCCCCACCAAGGGAGCTGAGCATCATTTTTCCACACAAAGGACATTAATAAGGATAGGATTATGCTCCCCGCTAACAAAATGAGGTACCATCAAAAGAAAAACTACAAAATAAACAAAATTTCTCAATCTCAAAAATCAAGATATTAGTAAAAAAAAAAAAGGATGCATCCAGCCACACACACACAAATAAGGCACTTTTCAAATATTCAAATAATACAAGAAACAGAGAAACAAACAAAAGAACTAGTGCATGCATCACGACAACATTGGTCCAATTCAAGTACAACAAAGTTATATAACTCGTTTTAAAACACTTGTCATGCAAAATAGATTAAAAAAATGCAGCCTGGTTGGGATAAGAACTAGTCGACTGGTTGAGATCCAAAGAAAACGTGAATTTACTCTAAACTTTTAGAAGCAACAGGGACATAGCTTGTACCTAAATCACTAAATGCAGCCCATGCTCTGTTTCCTATAGTTACATTAAGCCAGCATTTCAACCCAAAAACAGAAGGTCACTAAAAAAATAATCATCAATGAAGATAGTCACTATCATCACAAACTCATGCAAACTCTCCTTGATATCATATGTTATGTATAATAGTTTAAAATATATATTGGTCAGCAGAATTATTAATTTGGATACCAAATAATTAGTTATAAACGACTAGGATTCTCTTTCGTTTGAAGAAGTTGGCGATGAAAAACTATAAATTTTTTTCTTTTTTTAAAACTGAATAGGACTTAGGAGTTGCAAAATATCCTATAAAGATAGGCCATAAATGATCAAAATAGATAAAGTTTTGTTATATGATACACTCCTATCCTATTTATCACATTACGCTTAGGTGACATTATTCATCAACTATTACCATTACATGGGATTAAGGACAAACATGATCACTTTCACTTGTTTTCTTAAGTTTTCATGATATATTAAATGTTTAAGGCCATATCTTAAGCTTGTTATTTAGTTCATTTCTAAGATATATATGTACTTAATTACCATTAAAAATGCATTATTTTGATTAATCATACTTCTAAATTATTAATAGAAAGATAACCAAGAAAAGAATTAAGCCCCATCTTGATTGAGCAATTAATTGGACTGAATTGGCGATTGTAACAAGTTATTTTAATCAAACTTTTGGATAATGAAAGAACATTCAACAATCAGTACAGAAACTCTTTGGTCTGATCATGTGTATAATTTGATCCATAAATTAATGAAATTCAACAGTCAGTACAGACTAATATGTTTATGCACAATTGTGTTTAATGAAAAAACACAATAAATCCCTTTGTTTAAAAGGCTAATTAATGGCTTAATCCCAACCGCTCAGAGCAAAGTTTAAGTGGATTGCTCTTGCAAACTCATGTTGTGAATAATTCTTGCCCAAGACATGCTACGGATCTGAAAGACAAGCACATTCTAGTAGAGATATCTCTAACATCCAGCTTATTTTCTAAAACAGATGCTATACTTCTATTCTTCATTATCAAAATACCATTTCATATTATGCTAAAGTGGCATGCAGGTCATCTTCCAGCAGACCCAACAGACAAAATAGATGGAGGGCATAGAGAGATCCAGCAGAGATCGAAATCGGCTAGAGAGAGAAATTAACAGAGAGAGTAACCTGTGATGGATCGGAGTAGGAGAGAGTGAGGCAAATCCAGACCTTGTGGAGAAGCAACAGAGGGGATGAACTGCG
The DNA here is from genome assembly GCF_018687715.1 of Carya illinoinensis. Lineage (NCBI taxonomy): Eukaryota > Viridiplantae > Streptophyta > Magnoliopsida > Fagales > Juglandaceae > Carya > Carya illinoinensis. The sequence goes on along the minus strand of NC_056754.1, from coordinate 10,507,958 downwards.
ACCATGAGCTGTGACGACCCACGGCGACCACGAATTGTGACGACGAACGGCGATGAGGAACGTAGAGGTGGCTAGGGTTTGAGGAGGAGAACTGGATTCAAAACATTAGTTAGTCGGTTATCGGGTTCGACGGATGTATAGATTAACCAACCGTTATGAAACTTGATCCGATGAACCCGGATTTTGTCGGGTGGGCCACTTGCGAATCTTACGGACGGATCAGTGCAAGGCCATTTATGCACAGCCCTAGGTATATATAGTATACTCGTATAGTTATATTTTCATAAACACGGTACACACACACGCATATATATATACTAGATGAGGACTAACGTGCGATGCACGTTTGCTTCGTTGTACTGTTAACTTGTTTAGTTAAATTACAAAAATTTGTCAGCAAAGATATTACCCTACACAGATATAAACAACAAAATGAGTTATGGATTTGTTTTTTTGTTTAGGTGTCATTCAAGCTCAGGTCCATATTGGACAGGATTGATGGAGATAACATTGAAGTTTTTGTCTCTCTATTGGTTGAATATTTCTGGGTCTACAGTAAGTTGAATCATCCATTGATTTTTAGAAGCTTCTGATGCCATTTTTTGTATAAATGGTAAATGTTCCTGTGTAGTAAATATTTAGTGAGATTAGATAATTAATAAATGTAAAAATAATTTATATATAATTTTATTTGAAAATTTTGTTAAAAAGAATAAAGTTACCTCTCTAGTATGATTCATGAAATCAATGGCTGAATGACCCAATGCTTTTTCTGCAAGTTCACCAAACATAACAGCTGCTAATTTTCCTGTCCCATTGCCAACTTCAACATATGCTCGACAACTGTAAATAATAAAAGTATTATTTTTTGTTAGTATTGGTAAAATTAATATGTGAATAATTTTGAAATGAATTGTTAATTATTGAAGTTAAAAAAATGTGTACCGTGATTCAGCAACACTTTAATGTTTGCAGTGATAACAGAGAAAACTTTCATTATGGTCATGCCCAGTTCCTTTGTTACAATTGATGCATAACATATAGAAGAAGATTTGGCGCAAATTTATGATATTTATCTTTGCCTTGATCAGGATTTTACTTTCTATATTATATTAAGAACAATATTTTGTTTAATGAGAAGGAATATAAATATAAATATGATGTTAAGAAAAATAATTTACCTCCATTGGTTGCAAACATTTTTGTAATGCAGCAATATCACAATTTTTTATTATTTGTCGAATACCAACTGACGATAAAGATGTAGATGGGTATTTTAACGATTTTGTAATTATGATTTCAAGTCTTGAATCATTGATTGCAATCCTTAAAAAAAGAAAAAAATAAATTATAATTGGAACATTTTTAATAGATGTGTTAATAAAAAATAGTGTAATTAATATGAATTACCATCTTTGCAGTGGTTTTGCGTCAGGGATAAGAGGATTGATTGTAAATGCATTTGCTGGTCGAGATGAAAGAGATAGTCCTGTTTCATTAATATAAATAATTGTTAATTAAAAAATGTAAGATTTAAAATAAGAATTAAGAACTTGAATTATTAAAATTACCATTGTAAGAACGAACTTTGAGCTTTGTTGCAAGTAGAATTGGTTTTGTTTCGATTATTTCAGAAATTTTTTTGCATTTATCTTGAACAAAACGACCCCACATAGTCAACGAGATAGGATTGAAGCTACGTAATTTGAAATGAGAAAATTAAAAAGAATTTATAAAATAAAGATTATAAAATAATTTTAAAAAATTAAAAAGGGGAAAAAATTTACCTTTGATCTATAACATAGATTTCTTGAAGAGTAGCTGGTCCATTTGTTAATGTTATTTCTTTTGGAGGTTTGATGTGAAGAGCAACTGCTAAGAGATCTGATTAAAAATATTGAAATTATTAGTTGTTTAGGAAACAAAAGAATTAAAAAATGATAATAATTTACCTATTTCTGCAATTGAATCCTTATAAACATCAAACTCGTTAATGGGAATGAGGTTGTATTTTGGTATTTCTACTTGTTGTTCATTTTCTGGTATCTCTTCGATGATTGTTTTTGCATTTATAATCCATTGGTATTGATGCGACTCAGTTTTATATTTAGGATCCAGTAGCTTGACATATGGGTTTATAATATAATAGGATCGAAACATATGTAGAGAGTCTTCTCTTGAATCAATATCATTTCCAAACATTGTTGCTTGCAGATGATTTCCCTATATTATATAAGAAAGTATAGGTTGTTAGTTTTTATAATAAGTAAAAAAAAGTAAAAAAATTTTACAAGTAAATATAATTACATAGAATGTGTAAGATATGTTATATAAAGTATATATATATATAGGTATATTTGTAGAATAAATTGTAAGTAAAGAAAAAAATATTGTTCTTGTTCATCTACCAACATTAGATTTTGGTATTTTACTTATGAGTGTTGCCCAATTCGTTTGGGAGATTTTTCAACCATGAGCATTTTGATTTTCCAATCTCTTGTCTTTGGAGTAATATTTTTAACTGATGTATAAGTGATCCACATTTTGAAAACTGATAAGGCAAAAAGAAATGAAGTCTATAAATATAAAAGGAAAGAAATGGAATTAATTAAATTGTAAAACAAAAACTAATAGAAAACTTATATGTATTAATTACTTAACAAGAATAAATTAATAGAATATTGAAAATATAAAAAAAAAATTGTAGGAAATTTCTAATTTATTTATAGCAGTTAAAATTAAATATAAAAAAATAAAATTTGTTACCTATGTAAAATCAATCAGAGGAGGCCAATGTTAATAAGTCTTTGTAGACAATATTTTTTGTGCAGTTTTTTTCTGGTTCATCAGTTGAGATTGGTCGTATCAAAATCTTGATTGCAGAAATAGTCTTAGCTCTTGATAAAACTACATATAATTGTCCATGTGATAAAACTGGATGTGGCAAGTATATCCCAACAAAATATAATGTTTGTCCTTGTGACTTGTTTATACTCATTGCAAAGCTTAGTTTAACAAGGAATTGAGCTCGTTTGAATGGAAAACCACTGTTTTCATCAGGATTTGGTAAAAATGGAATTCTTGGAATAAAAACCTTTTTGCCACTGTGATGACCAACTGCAATTTCTGCATGAATAACGTTACAATCAAAATTGCAACAGATTAGTCGTGTTCCATTGCATAGTCCTTCTGAAAGATTGATGTTTCTCAATAACATGATTGGACAGTTTTGTTTCAATAATAATTCATGTGGAGGAAGTCCATTCGGTGTTAAAGTATGTAAGAAATCTTCCATGACTGCTTGTTCAGATGCGTCGATTGTTTCATCAAAACTGTAATATTGTCTTAACTCTCCAGGAAATCTCTGAATCAGCAAAGTGTTTATTTCATCAACATAACTGCTTTTTGGTGTCAATATAGCTCGATTCATCATGCTTGAAATATTTGCTGAATAATCAGAAATATTATGAAAAACAGTATCCACCAAATGATCCAAAGAAGCAGCATCATTTTCATATGGAATTAACATGACTGCAGGAATTCTGACGTGTTCATTAATTGTGATTGGTGGTAACCCATTCCCTAAATCCAATATGTATTTTGAAAAGTCTGGATCTAATATTACACGCATATTTTCAGTCAAACGAATTTTTGTTAATTTTGACCATAGGTAGGAAGAAACTAAGCTGTCATCAATCTGTTGTTGTCTTGTTCCTTTTGGGACCACAGGTAGAATCTAACGAAAATCTCCACCAAACACAATAACTTTTTCACCAAAAGATAATTCTGAATCATTAATGTCCTTTAGCATTTTATCCAATGCTTCAATAGATTCTTTTCTTGACATAGGAGCTTTATCCCATATGATCAACTTTACTTTTTGTAGTAATCTTGCAAGTCCACTTTGTTTGCTGACACTACATGTGAGATTTTTGTTGGTATCTAGTGGAATTTTGAATCGTGAATGTGCAGTTCGACTTCCAGGTAAGATTGATGCAGCTATACCAGATGAAGCAGTTACAAGAGTAATTAATTGCTTTGTTCTTATTGTAGCAAGGAATGCTTTGTATAAAAATGTTTTTCCTGTACCACCAGGACCATCAATAAAGAATATGGCAGCTTCATTTGATAAAACTTTTTGTAAGATAGAATTATAAGCATTTTGTTGTTCGCAATTAAGTAGTGTTGATGCATGAAGATCTTCTTCTGGAATTGGAACAGCTAATTCATCATCAATTTCTCTAAACAAAAATTCATCTTGATCAAAATCAATGTTTTGGTCGATAAGATGGAACGAATTGATGTTTCTACCCATTGATTCAAATATTGTGGAGATGGAGCGTAAAGTTTCAGTTCTAACAGTTGATGAAGAACTTTTAACTAATTAAAAATCAGCAGACATATCTTATTCAAAGTGTTCCCAAAGATCTCTTGGATTTGTAGGATTACAGTAAACCAAAATTGTTGCAAATAGTCTTCTTAAACTGAAAGACATTTGGTAAAGAGAGGCTTCATATAAGCATTCTTCTAAACTGTCATCTTTCTGTAATAAACCATATATAGTTGCAGCTTCATGAAATGTGGGGGCCAAGATACCATTTATAGTTTTGAGATGATCAAATGATAAAAGACCCCTTATATGATTTAATAACATTCACAGATAATACCTTTTGTTGAACCCAAGATTTCAAGTTTTGTGTAATTATATATTTACACATGGATTTTGATGATAACAAATGAATTCAAAGAATAAAGAAATCTCAAGCTCAAGTTGTCTACACAATGGAGTTAAGCACATCAAGAAAACAAGCATGAGTAAGAAGGGAACAAGTTCACATTAAAATTATAGAATAATGTTGTAAATCTCTTCAAAATTTGAAATTAAGATTAATGCTCAAAATTAGTATTTTATCATAAATCATTAAAATACATTTTTCACATTTGCATGAATATTTTTGAAAATTAAATTTGAAAATTTTGAAAGATAATTGATTGTCATCTTTTACATGTGCATACCTTGATTAAAGGGTTAAACTTTGAAAATATTAAAAATGATTGATTGTCATCTTTCACATGTGCATATTTTATTTGAATATTTTCAAAAGTGATTGATACTTTTTTGGACTTATACAAAAGGTAGATGATTTTGTTTGAAAAATTTGAAAAGTAAAGTGTGCTCATTTTGTCATATGCAAAAAGTAAAAGATTAGGTTTGAATTTTTTTGAAAAGGAAAGTGTGCTCTTTTTGTCATATGCAAAAAGTACAAGATTAGGTTTGAATTTTTTTGAAAAGGAAAGTGTGCTCCTTTTGTCATATGCCAAAAGTAAAATATTAGGTTTGATTTTTTGAAAAAATGAATGATGTTGTTTTTGACATGTAAATCTTTTTAAATTTGAATATGAAATCTCATATGCCTATAAATAGATCATTTGAGAGTTTCACATTTACAACACCAAGAGCATACAACATTCATTCAAAACTTTCATTCTCTCTTCTCTAAACATTGAGCCTTAATCCTTGTTCATTTTGAGAGATATAGTTTGCGCTATATTGTTCTTATTTCACTCATTGAGGAGTGCTTTCTGATAACCTACCCATTATCAGCTTTTGTATCAGAAAAAGGGTGTGTATAACCCTTGTGCGTGTAGAAAGTATTCTACACGGAGAATAGTTGAATCACCACGTGTAAGGTGATTGCAAGTGTAGAGGGTGTTCTACACGGATCCTTTGTAGCGGTGTTGTTCAAAAGTGTAATAGGTTTCTATCTCCACCTGAAGGAGGTTGAATAGTTAATTTGGGAATCCTCAAGGGTAGCTTGAGGCGAGGACGTAGGCAGTGGGGCCAAACCTCGTTAACATACTAAGTTTGCTTCTCTCTTACCCTTACTCTTTATATTTATTGTTATTTCATATTTTGTTTATATTTTATATTATATATTTGATTTATAATTGTTATTTTTTTTTTAATACAACTCAATTCACCCCCCTCTTGTGTTAGTCATCTGGGCAACAATTGGTATCAGAGCTAAGAGCTCTATTATAAGATTAACTATCTTTTGAGTTAAGATCTTATGGCTAACATTGCAACTTCATTTGGTGAAGGTCAATCTAGCAGTCGGCCTCCACTCTTTTGTGGAGATAATTACTCATTCTGGAAAGTTAGAATGAGAATATTTTTTCAAGTTCAAGGTAGAGAAATCTGGAAATATATTGTAAATGGACCTTATATTCCAACAAAAGTGGTTGATGGAGTAAAGGTCAAAAAGGAAGAAGAAAAGTTTGATCGTGAAGACGATAGACTTTATACTTTAAATTTAACTGCTATGAATTTATTATATAATGCTCTTAATGGAAATGAATTTAATAGAATAATGAATTGCGCTACGGCAAAAGAAATTTAGGATAACTTGGAAGTTACTTATGAAGGAACTTCGCAAGTCAAGGAATCAAAAATTTATATTCTTACTCATGAATATGAAATGTTTAAGATGAATGATGATGAATCTATTTCTAGTATGCACACTCGTTTTACTAATATCATAAACAGCTTGACAGCTCTTGGCAAAGTTTATTCCAAGGTGGAGATAGTAAGAAAAATTCTCAACTCTTTACCAAAACGTTGGGAATCAAAAGTTACAGCGATTCTTGAAGCTAGAGACCTCAAGAAGCTCGAAGTCAATGAACTCATCGGGTCACTTATCACCCATGAGTACACATTGAAAAGAGGAGAAGAAGAAGGAAAGCCAAAGAAGAGCTTAGCACTTAAAGCTGTTCCTTATGAAAGTGAAAGTGATAAAGATGAGGAAAATGACGATAAAGATGAAGAAGTTGCGATGATAACAAGAAGAATTCAGAGGTTCTTGAAGAAAAATAGAACTCCTCTGAGGAAATCCTTCAAAAAGTTTTCCAAGAAAGATTCAGGTAAAAATGACACTTTAATTTGTTATAAATGCAATAAACCTGGTCATATCAAGCCAGATTGTCCTCTGCTAAAGAAAGATCGAAACAAGGGCAAGAAAATAATGAAAGCTACATGGGATGATGATTCAAGTAGCTCAGATAGTGAAGCAAGCAATGAAGAATCAGCAAATCTTTGTCTTATGGCTAAAGATGACATTGAGGTAACAAATCTTGATAATATTGAAAATCCTTCATATGAAGAATTGCAAAATGTTTTAGAAGAGGTTTATGAGGAATTTGAAAAATTGGGTATCAAATATACTGCTTTGAAAAAGAAAAATTTTTCTTTAACAAATGAAATTGAAATTTTAAGAAAAGAAAGTATCATTTTGAAAGATGAAAATCTTGAATTGAATAAGAAGAAAACCGATTTAGAAAATATTGTTGAAAACTTTACGAATGGAAAAAGAAATTTTGAAAAACCTCTTGGTAGTCAAAGATGTGTTTTTGACAATGCAGGTTTGGGATATATGCCAAAACAAAAATACAAACCTTATAAAAATTTCTTTGATAATCATTCTACATCAAAAACTAATATTCAAAATTCTTTTCATAAAAATAATTTTGTCAAAAAAGGATATTATTATAATCATTCAAGTTTTTCATATATGTCACATGCTATTTGTAATTTTTGTAATAGAAATGGTCATAATTATCATACTTGTCCTATTAGAAGAAATCATACAATGACTATTAGGGCCATATGGGTACCTAAAAATCTTGTTTCTTCTAATACTAATAAATAAAGGACCCAAAGAACTTAGGTACCAAGAAAAATCATTTTAATTGTTTTTATAGGTATGCATAAAGTCTTCCATAAGCAAAAACAAATGGTTTTTAGATAGTGGATGTTCAAGACACATGACGGGAAACAAGACTAAGTTCTTTGATCTTAGATCTAAAGAAGAAGGACACGTGACATTTAGAGACAACTCGAAAGGGAAGATCGTGGGAATAGGTAAAATTGGTAATGAATCTTCTCTCATAATTGAAGATGTTCTACTGGTTGAAGGTCTAAAACATAATTTTTTGAGCATAAGTCAATTATGTGATAAAGGATTTACAGTTATCTTCAAAATGGATAAATGCATTATTTTGAATGATCATGATTGTAATATTTGTTTTATTGCTTTTAGAAGTAACAATGTTTATACAATCGATTTTGAAGAAATTACCCCACAAGATGCAATTTGTTTTTCAGCTCAAAATGAAACTAGTTGGTTATGGCATAGAAGACTAGGTCATGCCAATATGGAACTTATTTCCAAACTTTCAAAAAATGATCTTGTGAGAGGTTTACCAAAAACATATTTTCTTAAAGACAAAATTTGTGATGCATGTCAATTTGGTAAACAAACAAAAAAATTTTTTAAAACTAAGAAACATATTTCCACTACTAGACCATTGCAACTGATACACATGGATCTTTTTGGACTAAATAGAATTGCAAGTCTAGAAGGAAAATATTATGCATTTGTTATTGTTGATGATTTCTCTATATATACTTGGGTCATCTTTCTTGCTCATAAAGATGAGACACATAATGCATTTACTAAGTTATGCAAGAGAATTCAAAATGAAAAGGGCTATACTATTTCAAGTATCCGAAGTGATAGGGGAAAAGAGTTTGTTAATAAAAATATTGAAATATTTTGTGATGAAAACGGTTTTGTGCATAATTTTTCTGCTCCTCGAACTTCTCAACAAAATTGGGTAGTAGAGAGGAAAAATAGATCTCTTCAAGAGATGGCAAGAACAATACTCAATAAGAACAACTTGCCTAGTTATTTTTGGGCCGAAGCGGTAAGTACTGCATGTTATGTTATAAATAGAGTTATGCTAAGGTCTAAGTTAGATAAAACCCCCTATGAGCTTTGGAATGAGAAAAAGCCAAACATTGGTTACTTTCATCTATTTGGATGCAAATGTTTTATTTTGAATGACAGAGATAATTTAGGCAAATTTGATGCAAAATCTGATGAATGTATCTTTCTCGGGTATTCTACTAATAGTAAAGCTTATAAAGTATTCAATAAAAAGACTTTGACTGTACAAGAATCTATGCATGTAGTATTTGATGAATCTAATTCTTCACTCTCCAAGAAATCTATTGATGAAGAAACAGAAGGCATAAATAATACGGAAAGTCTCAATCTCAACAAAGAGAAAACAATATAGGAAGTTCAACATGGAGCCATCAGGAAAGATCATCAAAATTTAATACAAGATGCAACCAAACAGTGAAAATTTGTGAAAGATCATCCAGTGGAACAAATTTTGGGAGAACCTTCACAAGGTGTAAGTACTCGATCATATCTTAGAAATATTTGCAATCATACTGCTTTTCTATCTCAAATTGAACCCAAAAATATTGATGACGCACTTCTTGATGAATCTTGAATTCTAGCTATGCAAGAAGAGTTGAATCAATTTAAAAGAAATGATGTTTGGACACTTGTTGCTAGACCCAAAAATCATACTATTATTAGAACAAAATGGGTTTTTAGAAACAAGAAAGATGAGTCCGGAGTCATTACTAGAAATAAGGCTCGACTTGTAGCCCAAGATTTTAATCAAGAAGAAGGAATCGATTATGATGAGACATATGCAACTGTCGCAAGATTAGAAGCTATTCGAATGCTACTTGCATATGCTTGTTATAAAGATTTCAAACTTTTCAAATGGATGTTAAAAGTGCTTTCTTAAATGGTTTTATAAATAAAGAGGTATATGTTGAGCAACCTCCAGGTTTTGAAAATCATATTTCCCCAAATCATGTTTTTAAACTCACAAAAGCATTATATGGACTTAAACAAACTCCTAGAGTTTGGTACGAAAGACTTAGTGGTTTCTTGATTGAAAAAGGTTTTTCAAGAGGAAAAATCGACACAACTCTTTTCATTAAATATGAAAATGATGATATTCTTTTGATTCAGATTTATGTTGATCATATAATATTCGGTGCTACTAATGAAAATATGTATCAAGTTTTTGCTAAGACTATGCAGGAAGAATTTGAGATGAGCATGATGGGAGAACTTACATTCTTTCTCGGATTGCAAATTAAGCAAGCAAAAAGTGGGACATTCATCAATCAATCAAAATATATTAAGGAATTACTAAAGAAGTTTGGGATGGAAAATGCTAAGGAAATTGGAACACCAATGAGCCCATCAACTAAACTTGATAAAGATGAATCCGGTAAGCCAGTTGACTCGAAAATATATCGAGGTATAATTGGTAACTTATTATATTTAACAACAGTAGACCAGATATTATGTTTAGTGTGTGCTTATGTGCACGCTTTCAATCATCTCCAAAAGAATCACATTTAATTGCAGTTAAGCGCATTCTTAGATATCTTAATGGTACAATTAACCTAGGGTTATGGTACCCTAAGCACACATCTTTCGATCTAATCAGTTACACAGATGCAGATTATGCTGGCTGTAAAATAAATCGAAAAAGCACTAGCGGAGCATGCCATTTTTTAGGTCATGCACTAGTTTCCTGATTTAGTAAAAAATAAAATTCTGTTGCACTATCTACTGCTGAGGCAGAATATGTTGCTGCGGGTAGTTGTTGTGCTCAAGTTCTCTACATGAAGCAACAACTTGAAGATTTTAAACTCATGTATAATCACATTCCAATCAAATGTGATAATACACTGCTATAAATCTTTCAAAAAACCCAATACAACATTCTAGAACTAAGCATATTGAAATAAGATATTATTTTCTTCGAGATCATGTGCAGAAAGGCGATATAGTACTAAAATTCATAAACACACACGATCAGTTAGCAGATATTTTCACAAAGCCTTTACCAGAAGATAGATTATGTATGATCAGAAGAGAAATAGGTATGATGCATGCTATGAATATCTCTTAAAAGATAGACTAGAGTCAATAAAAATAGAGATAGATTTTTTAAATACTTTTACATAAACTTGATATTCTTAGCCTCATGTTTGAGACGCTCATTCTCTTCATACAATATCATATCATTCTTATCCATAGGAACCGGCAAGCGGAATGAAGAATCTAATAAAGAGTTCAACTGTTTATTCTTCTGCCGAATGATTCCTTCCCTTGTGTGAGACTCTTGAACAATTCGTTGAAGTACAATAATTTGTTCTTTGAGCTTTTCAACTTCATGATTTTTGGCTTGTAGCCGCTGAGAAAAAGCAACAATAGAGGAAGAGTAGCGAGTCTCAAGACTCACCAAGTCATAAATAGCATCAGAATCTGACTTATTAGTCAGATTATTATTTTCCTGCTGCAACATGGCACCAATGGCAGCTGCAGAAAGGACAGGAGGTTGAGATGCAGAATGCCTCATGGATGGATCTAGAGAAATGTTAGAAGAATGAGCCATTGAGAAAAGAATAGAAGGCTTAAAACGAGAATGTTGAAGGAATGCAGATGAGTTATAGAGATGAGAAGAAAACTTGATGCGGATTGGATGAACTTCAGGACTGATTTTATAGAGATAGCATAAAGAACAAGACAAGCTATCATCCAAGTCAAAGAGTAATGTTTTTTTCCCGATTGGTGAAAATGACATTTTTTTAGAAACTCGGAGCCTTCAATCTCGTTTGTCAACAACATCAGGCGATTTTTTCAAATCTCCAGTCGCACTTGTCGGGTCACGGACGGATGAAATTTATTTATTTTTTTTAACTATCTACAATGTCTACTAACGCACCGTTTTCTTCATATCCATTTACTTGTTGCGGATCCTTTTTAATGATGCCAAAAGGGGGAGAAGTATTAGACTAGAACATTAACTTTGTTTGAATTGCTAAACTTATTATATATGCTTGGAATTATATTTATACTTTTGCTTGAAAAACTAACGCACATTCTCAGGGGGAGCTTAGGTATTAATACAGCTTTCAGGTTCTATCAAGTATTTGTCATCATAAAAAAGGGGGAGATTGTTGAACCCAAGATTTCAAGTTTTGTGTAATTATATATTTACACATGGATTTTGATGATAACAAATGAATTCAAAGAATAAAGAAGTCTCAAGCTCAAGTTGTCTACACAATGGAGTTAAGCACATCAAGGAAACAAGCATGAGCAAGAAGGGAACAAGTTCACATTAAAATTATAGAGTAATATTGTAAATCTCTTCAAAATTCGAAATTAGGATTAATGCTCAAAATTAATATTTTATCATAAAGCATTAAAATACATTTTTCACATATGCATGAATATTTTTGAAAATTAAATTTGAAAATTTTGAAAGATGATTGATTGTCATCTTTTACATGTGCATGCCTTGATTAAAGGGTTGAACTTTGAAAATATTAAAGATGATTGATTGTCATCTTTCACATGTGCATGTTTTATTTGAATATTTTCAAAAGTGATTGATACGTTTTTGGACTTATACAAAAGGTAGATGATTTTGTTTGAAAAATTTGAAAAGTAAAGTGTGCTCATTTTGTCATATGCAAAAAGTAAAAGATTAGGTTTGAATTTTTTTGAAAAGGAAAGTGTGCTCTTTTTGTCATATGCAAAAAGTAAAAGATTAGGTTTGAATTTTTTTGAAAAGGAAAGTGTGCTCCTTTTGTCATATGCCAAAAGTAAAATATTAGGTTTGATATTTTGAAAAAATGAATGATGTTGTTTTTGACATGTAAATCTTTTTAAATTTGAATATGAAGTCTCATATGCCTATAAATAGATCATTTGAGAGCTTCACATTTACAACACCAAGAGCATACAACATTTATTCAAAACTTTCATTCTCTCTTCTCTAAGCATTGAGCCTTAATCCTTGTTCATTTTGAGAGATATAGTTTGCGCTGTATTGTTCTTATTTCACTCATTGGGGAGTGTTTTCTGATAACCTACCCACTATCAGCTTTTATATCAGAAAAAGGGTGTGTATAACCCTTGTGCATGTAGAAAGTATTCTACACGGAGAATAGTTGAATCACCACGTGTAAGGTGATTGCAAGTGTAGAGGGTGTTCTACACCGATCCTTTGTAGCGGTATTGTTCAAAGGTGTAATAGGTTTCTATCTCCATCTGAAGGAGGTTGAATAGTGAATTTGGGAATCCTTAAGGGGTAGCTTGAGGCGAGGACGTAGGCACCACGTGTAAGGTGATTGCAAGTGTAGAGGGTGTTCTACACCGATCCTTTGTAGCGGTATTGTTCAAAGGTGTAATAGGTTTCTATCTCCATCTGAAGGAGGTTGAATAGTGAATTTGGGAATCCTTAAGGGGTAGCTTGAGGCGAGGACGTAGGCAGTGGGGCCGAACCTCGTTAACATACTGAGTTTACTTCTCTCTTATCCTTACTCTTTATATTTATTGTTATTTCATATTTTGTTTATATTTTATATTATATATTTGATTTATAATTGTTATTTTTTTCAATACAACTCAATTCACCCCCCTCTTGTATTAGTCATCTGGGCAACACCTTTCTCCTTCAAAAGGATTTGTTGTAACAATTCAACCTATCACAACTTGTTTTTTCCTAATAGTCCACATTTTGTATTGTTGGCTCCAAACATAAAATTCAGAAAATTCTTTATACAACAATTTTCTGGCATTCTGATAAACTTGATTTGTTGCGAAAAATTCAATTAGCATTGATTTTGCTAAAAAGTCAGAGTTCATCACATTTGTTAAGTTTTCATGTGCACGAAAAGTGACCTGGTGTTGATTTTCAAGATGTAAATGTAAGCTATAGACTGCTGGATGAACTTCATTGATAATAAACCCAAATATTCTCCACATAGCCTCTGGTGGAGCAATCCATCGAGCTGATTGAAATCGCTCAATTTCATCAATCTGTTGAGTGTTTTGTTTAGAAACCAGATTAAATGCAACACGATCATGGCCTTTATAAATGTATTTGTAGAGATACTTGACAGCTTTTATTGTAGAACATATCTCAACATTAATATGGCAGTCAAACATTGCAAGTAAATAAGGGTTATATGGAACAACCCAATGATTATCTAAATCACGTCCTTTGATTTTGGCTGTTCGTCCATTGTTGCAGCGTTTGTATATTGGGAAGCAATCATTTCCAACAATAGTGTTTGAGACAAACTGTTTTGGGTAATTATTTTTGCAACAACCATTTTTTTTCATGCATACATTTGTTAGATTTAGAACTCCACACAGGCCATGCATCATATGCTTAACAACAGCTGTATAGAGATGTAAGTTGTTATCTTTGTCAGGTAATTCAGCAGATACGATCTCATCAAAAAATTCTGGTGCATATAATTTCCAATCTTGACGCAATATAATTATGAAATGGGCATATGGAAGTCCTCTTTTTTGGTGCTCAATAACATAAACTTATGCTGAGATTTTTCCAAATATTTCTCGTTTGAATAGTTGGTACTTCAGATCCTCTAATTTTGCTCTAAAGATTCGAGCAATTAAGTCAGGTCGATTTTGGGTTTCCTCATGTGGTAACAATTGAGTTGAGATCTCTTTCCAGTTTGGATTGCATGTCATTGTCAAAAAAATATCTAGTTTGCCATATCGTTGAACTAAAGCCATTGCTTCTAAAAGATAAAGGCAAAATTATATGTTTGCCAATTCTTGACGCGTTTGTCCAAGATTAATGCTATCAACAATGCCTTGATATAATTCAAATCGAATATGTTGTTGATTGCAACGAAAATAATCTAACCTTGAAGTCTCTATCTTGACATATATATCAACAATAAATTGTTAAAGAAGTCGGCCAGAGATTAGAAGAATAGATTTCAGATTTTCTCTGATTTATAACTTGTAACAGTAATATTCACAGCAAGAAACAATGGGATCTTTTCTCTTTTTCTTTAAAACTACAAAAGTAATAAAAAATTATTTAGAAAAATACATACCAAATATATTAATAATAAGTTATATAAAAAAGATAGCATAGAAAATTTAACCTCGTTGTTCTCTTCTGAGTAATTCTTCTACTGATGTTGATTGATGAGGATCAATTAATTGAGTTGTGCAATTATTGGTAGATACAGATGCAGTTCTTTTGTTGATTCTTTGTATGCCTTGGTGCCATCCAATATCTCCGAGAGGAAACAGTAAATGATATTGAAGCGGATCATAGCATCCAAAATAATATTGAACTAAATGACTCCCGCCAATATGGTTAAATATGAAAATATCACGAGGTGTTAAATAACTTAAATGTTCTGAATCATCATTTTCAACCCAAATAGCTGCAACTTCTGATGATGTTGGGGCATTAAACACTCATTGATCTAAATTAGGATCTGATTTTATACAGATTTTTTGATAGTCTAAATTTGGTAAATCACTAATAGATCGAAAAAATGTTGAATATGGATTTACACGAAGGAGATCCATAAGTTGGGCAATAATAGAAGGATCCATTCTGATTGAGTCAACAATGCGATTATCAAATTCATGTTCAATGTCATAGAAATATAGCTATAAATTAGAAGGTTGACCATCTGAAGGAATCAAATCAGGAAAATAGTGATAAATTTGACCTTGAGCTCGAAATGTATATATTCCTCTGTTTCTTCGATATAAATTTCTGTCAAATTTAACTCCAAAAGATGTGAAAACAAATTTGTTGTTGTACGTTCGAGCTTATGTTCGAAATTGTGTAGATTCAGCAGTATTTGAAACAAACAAATTATAGACTTGATCTGGAACATCATTTGTAATCAAAGAGATTGATCCATCAGCATAGTAGAAACTGTTTGTTTCATGAAAGAATCTTTTCGCTTTGTAATGCTTACAATGTGGCACATTTGGTAAATAATTTGCTTCAACTGGAACATTTTGTAATATTTGTCTATGTACAACATTATGACGACGTAATGTGCCTATTGAGTTGGGGTAAAGGAAAAACAAATATAAGAAATTTCATTAGAAATAATTAAATAATTTTTTTTGAATCAATATTTTAAATATAAATAAGAATAAAATATAATGTTATTAAATAATTGATTTTATTTTTAGTTCTTACCAAAAGTACATGTTCGCAGATTTTTTTGAGAACTTGATTGTAATTGATTAACAGGAAGAGCCTATTTTAGGGAAAAAATAATTATTGAAAGAGAGTAAATAAATAAAATATATGATGGAAAAAAATAAAAGTTAGTAAACCTGATGGACCATAAGTTGTTTAGAAAGTTGACTTGTCTCTGTTGGTGCATTTGTTGATTTTCCTTTCGACAAATTTACAGAATAACTTGAGCCAGCAGAAGAACTGTATGAAATATTTAATTGTATAGATTCTTCTGAATATGCTAGGCTCTTCTGAGGAGGTCATTCCAAGAATGTTAAAATTACGGCGAGAAATTCTGGATCTCTTTCCATGGCATTGTTGAATATTAGAGTTTCAATATTGCTAAAAGGTTGGAGATGATCATCTGATGTATCATCGATTAATATAATCATTTGATCAATATCAGATGGCATTGAATCTTGAAAATCAATCATATTTCTTTTCGAAACTTGTTTCTGAGGATGTCTTTTTGTTGTTCTTTGTTGCAATTGATCTTTTTTATTTTGTAGAAGATCTTTAGATGACATTTTTTTTTTTATTAATTGTTTTTGAAGCAGAATTTTATTTAATTATTTCCTGAAATAAAGATTTTGGAATTAAATAATAAAATTTTATCATTCAATATGTTAATAAAGTAAATTATAAGTTCAAAATTTTAAATTGACATAAAATAAAAAGTACATAAAGCAATAATTACAGTCAAATATAAAATATTTAAACAATGATGCAGTTTAATTTTCTCAAAAATTTTATTGATTGGAACATAAAAGAATATATAATAAATATATTTATTTATATTATATACTTTATTGAATAAAACATTACTTGCTAAATAAAGATATAGTTTTAAGCATGGATTGAACAAACGAAATAATTTGTAATATATAAGGGAAAAAAATACTTACAATTTCTTTAGCTAGTAGGATATTTGTTGACTTCAGATCTTTTACTTGAAAATGTAATCCCTATTTTTAAAAAAGAAAAATGTATGTTATTTTTAAGAAGAAATATTTTTTTAAAAATTTTTAAAGAGATGAAAATGTTTTAATTTGTTGCAATTAATTTTGATGAGAGATATTATAATAATTATTTGTAAACACAAAAATAATACAATTGATAAACGAAATTGTAAGAACTTGATGTTTAGTTGATATGTAATAGTAAGAATACTCATTTGTTATTATAATATCAAATTTAAAATGTTAATAACATTCAAATGTTTTTTTAAGAATTTCTTTTGGAATTTTTAATTAATGAATTATATAAAAGAAGTGATAAAAATTTATATTATATATTAAGTTTGTATTTATTTTAATTTTTTTAATTCATACATTTATTTTAAATGGTTAAATTTATTTAAAATAAAATCTAAATAAGTTAAATCAGAAATAACATAAAATTATAATATTTTATTTTACAAATATTTACAGTTAAACAATTGGTCATAAAATTTTTTTTTGAATTTATAGCTATAAATTTTATAGCTTGATAAATTCAAATTTACATAGAAATCAATATCTAAATATGGTATTATTTTTAAAATCACTATGTTCTATAGTGATTTTGAGATTAAAATTTGATGCAAACACCTTTATTTAGATCGAAATCTATATTAAAATTTTTATTAACCATATATTAATTAAGAAATAGTTGCAAAAAATAACATTTATATAATAACTATCACGAAATATGTTTGAATAAATAAAACTGTTGTTAAAAAAACAAAATATTGAAGTATTGATGGACAAATAAAATGCAAATATTTTAAAAGAAAAAAAAATTTAATACATTTATAATTGTAATTGTATAATTAATATCTAAGAATAATTTGAGATTTATATATAATATTGCGATAGAACAATATTTTATAACTGTTGGTATTTAATTCTATTACATAGAAAAACAAAATATTCATCCTTAAACAAAAATCCATCCAGAACATTAAAATTTATATGCAAAGATTTTATATTTAAATATTAAAGTTTAAAGAATATATTTATAAAATTTAAAATTTTTAAGAACTGGAAAGAAGAAAAATAATAAGCAGAAGTTTTTTTTATTATTATTTTTTTATGTTAATAAATGTTTTAAAGATATAAATTATTATTAAAGTTCTAGATGGATTGATGTTTAAAGACAAATAAATGTTTAAGAAAATACAAACAGTTAATAAGTCAAATAATTTTAAAAGAAATGTATGAATTTACTTTTGTTAGGAAATAAATTTCACATCAAAAAGATGACGTGTAAATTTATGAACTAACAACATATAAAAGACATATTGTAAATATATACAAAGATTTTAAATAAAAGAAAGATACATTAATATGTAGTAAATTTATTATTTTTGAAAAAATTTCATAGCATTTGTTTATTAAAAAATTAAAGGACAAATATGATAAATAGATTTTTGCAATATTTTAGCAAAAGCTAAAATAAAAAATATTTAAGACTAAATATGTACTATTAAATATATATTTATACAAAAAATAAATATTTAATATAAAACTTAGAAATTTTATGTCAAAAGATTATAATGTTATTTAAATTTGATTTTTTTGTTAATAAGAAAGCCCCTATTTTTGACAACAAATAATGCATTAGATTTTTTTTTCTTTTAAAGAAATATATACCAATAAATATATAATTGAACAAAAAATAAATGTTTAATATTGATAAAACAAATGAATACTTACAAATTTCTTACCAAATGATTATAATATTATCTGAATTTTGATCTTCCTGTTGACAAGATAGTCCCTATTTTTGATAAAAATTATATATTAGAATTTATTTAATAAGAATATATTTTTTTAAAAATCTAAAGTAATGTAAATTTCATTTATAGAAATGAAACCACCAAAATAAATGTGATAAATTTTATTTGAAATTTAATCAAACTTTTTAAGCAAAAACAATTAACATTTTATTGTTACAATCAAAATAATAAATTTTTTTAAATAAATCTTTTATGTTTTTGTAAAGATATAGTTTTAAGCATGAATTGAATATAGTAAAGAATTTGTAGTATATAAGGAAAAAAAATACTTACAGTTTCTTTAGCTAGCACGATATTTGTTAACTTCAGATCTTTTACTTGAAAATGTAATACCTATTTAAAAAAAAATGTATGTTATTTTCAAAAACAAATATTTTTATTTAAAATTTTTAAAGAGATGAAAAAGTTTTAATTTGTTGCAATTAATTTTGATGAGGGATACAATTGATAACATTCAAATGTTTTTTTAAGAATTTCTTTTGAAATTTTTAATTAATGAATTATATAAAAGAAGTGATAAAAATTTATATTATATATTAAGTTTGTATTTAATTTATTTTTTTGAATTCATACATTTATTTTAAATGGTTAAATCTAATAAAAATAAAATCTAAACAGTTTAAATCAGAAATAACATAAAATTATAATGTTTTATTTTGTAAATATTTACAGTTAAAGAATTGATCATAATTTTTTTTTTTTTGAATTTATAGCTATAAATTTTATAGTTTGATAAATTCAAATTTATATAGAAATCAATGTCTAAATATGGTATTATTTTTAAAATCACTATGTTTTATAGTGATTTTGAAATTAAAACTTGATGCAAACACCATTATTTAGATTGAAATCTATATTAAAATTTTTATTGACCATATGTTAATTAAGAAATATTTGCAAAAAATAACATTTATATAATAACTATCATGAAATATGTTTGAATAAATGAAACTGTTGTTAAAAAAAAAAATATTGAAGTATCGATGGATAAATAAAATGCAAATATTGTAAAAGAACAAGAAAAATTAAGATATTTATAATTGTGTAATTAACATGTATGAATAAATTGAGATTTGTATATAATATATACAATGATTTTAGATAAAAGAAAGATATACTAATATATTGTAAATTTGTTATATTTTTAAAAATTTCATAGCATTTGTTTATTAAAAAATAAAAGTCAAAATATGATAAATAGATTTTTGCAATATTTTAGCAAAAGGTAAAATAAAAAATATTTAAGAGTAATGTGATTTTAATTTTGATTTTTTTATTGACAAGAAAGTCCTTATTTTTTACAACAAATAATATATTAGATTTTTTTTTTTATTTTGAAGAAATATGTACGATTAAATATGTAATTGAACAAAAAATAAATGTTTAATATTCATAAAACAAATGAACACTTACAAATTTCTTACCAAAGGATTATAATGTCATCTGAATTTTGATCGTCTTGTTAACAAGATAGCCCCTATTTTTTTTATAACAAATAATATATTTTAATAAGAATATATTTGTTTAAAGATATAAAATAATGTAAAATTCATTTATACAAATGAAATCACTAAAACAAAGTAATTTAATAACTTTAGATACATCAATTAGAAACATTGAATCAATTTGATTTTTTGAATTATATTTTATTTTCTTTTATTTTATTTATTTCTATTTATTATTTCTATTTATTCATATTTCTTATTTCCATATTTATATATATTATAAGATTTATATATTATATATTTGTATATTACATTATATATATTATATAAAATGAGAATTCCAATATTATATTTGTTGCCAATATAATATATTATTAGATGAATTTTAATCCTTTTGATGACATAATAGCCACTATTTTTAACAACAAAAAATACAAGAAATTAAAACTACAAAAAAAAGAAGATGTTATTAGTTGAAAGAAGAATATTAATTTTTAAAAAATTAAAGCATATAATTTTTTTTATTGTTATATTTTTAGATAATATAAACAAATTTAGTCGTTATTTTTATTGTTATGTTTTTATATATTTTTTCTTCATTGAAATTGTTTTCTTACAAAATATAACATATCTTTAAAAATTTGAACAATTTATTCCTAAGTTGAATCAATTTTGTTTTATTTTAATTTTTTTACAGCAATTTTTTTTTCTAAATAATTTTGTTGGTTGTTGATGTGTTTTTTTAATAAATATGTATATTTTAATTTGTTTTGTTCTTATTTTTTATTTTTTTTGTGTACACAAATAAAATGATAACTTGTCATTTGCTGGTATGAATTTTTTATATATTTTAAAATCTATTTTTCTTAAGTTACATGTAAATTTTTTACTCTATTTTATATTACTCAATACGATTGACCATCTTTAAGTTAATCAATGTTAATACTTATATAAGTTGACCATATTGACTATTTTTATTGATTATTAGCATATATAAAAATGAAATGTTATATTCTTATTTATTATTCAATTTTATATGTATATTAAATTATATTTTTATTTTTAATTACATTTACAATTTTTTTTTCTTTATATTACTTAATATCATTGTTTTATTATATGTAAGAGTTTTAGATTGGGTTTATTCATGTTTCAAAGATTTTTTAAATATTGAAATAAATGACTACTCTAATAATTGATAACATCTGTGTTAAAACAAATAAAAAATAAAAGATAAAGAAAACAAAAATAGCACTACAATTGAAAATGGAAAGCATGAAAAGATTTAGTTACCCATTCTGCAAGTAAATTTAGTTTTATAAATTTAAACATCCTTGTAGTTTTCTATTCTTGTTCTTTCATTTTGAGTTTATTTATCCATCAATAGTAAATTTGAAAACTAATCCAAAAGAACCAATATTAAAACTCTATTTTATATGAATTGACCATATTGACTATTTTTATGGATTATTGACATATATATAAATGAAATGTTATGTTCTTATTTATTATTCAATTTTATATGTATATTAAATTATATTTGTATTTTTAGCTACATCTACAATTTTTTTTCTTTATATTACTCAATATCATTGTTTTATTATGTGTAAGAGTTTTAGATTGGGTTTATTCATGTTTCAAAGATTTTTTGAATATTAATATAAATGATTACTCTAATAATTGATTACATCTGTGTTGAAACAAATAAAAAGTAAAAGATAAAGAAAACTAAAATAGCACTACAATTGGAAAAAGGAAAGCATGAATAAATTTAGTCACCCATTCTACAAGTAAATTTAGTTTTATAAATTTAGTTCATATTTAGTTTTATAACTATTCTTTTAAAAAGTTAAAAAAATAAGGGAAAATAATTTTACTTAATAGTAAAATTACTTAATAGTAAAATGTATAAAATGAAGAAAGTAAATATGAAATCAATCTTATACTAATATATAGGTGGTGGAAATGATGAGGAAAAAAACCAGAATCTGATAAAAAGAAAAATAGACAAATTTAAGAGAATAACAGAAAAGTAATATTATAAAAGTATTGAAATTAGATTTCCCATAAAATTATCTTTAATTTACCAAAAGAAGACATTATCCAAATATTTTTTTGGAAAATTTTACTTATTTTTTTAAAACCTCTAACATTTCATTCATTATTCTTTATCTATTTTACTCTATTATTGTTTTATTATTAATTTTTTACCTCTATTTATAAATTTAAGAACTCAATATTTTTTCTTATTTTTTAAAATGTTACTTTACTGAATATTTAAAAAAAAATTAGATATGATAAATTTTTTATATTTCCATAAATATTTAAAATATTTTTAAAATTATAATAAATTTGAGTATAATAAAAACTATAGATAATTGGAAGTAAATAAATATAATAAAAAGTTTAAATGATTAGAAGAAAATATTAATATAAAAATAATATTTAAAATTAATCCTATACTAATGTATAAATGGTGTAAATGATAAAAAAATAAAAAAAATAAAACAAATAAAAAAAAAACAAAATCTAATAGAAAGCAAAATAGACAAATTTGAGAAAATAACAAAAAAGTAATTTTATAAGGGCCATTCACATTAAAATTCCCATAAACTTGTTTATCATTTAGCTAAAAATGGGATTTTCTAAAATTGTTTTCCAAATTTTACTTAGTTTTTAAAAACCTATAACATTTGATTTGCTATTGTTTATCTAATCTATTAAAATAATATTTTTCTATTTTTTTTTATTATTATCTTAGTTGTATTTAGAATTTTAAGAACTCAATATGTTTTCCTATTTTTTGAATTGTTACTTTATTTAATATTTTAAACAAAAAATTAAATCATTTTTTGTGGGTATGTTAATACTTTTATAATTAAATTTTTTATATTTCCATAATTATTTAAACTATTTTTAAAATTATTATTTAAAAAGATAATAAATATGATTATGATAAAAAAAATGTAGATAATTGGAAGTAAATAAATATAACAAAAAGTTTAAATGATTAGAAGAAAATATTAATAAAAAAATAATATTCAAAATTAATTTTATACTAACGTATAAGCGGTGTAAGTGATGAAAAAAAAAAAAAAGAAAAATCTAACAAAAACCAAAATAGACAAGTTTGAAAAAATAATAAAAAACTAATCTTATAAAGCCATTCACATTAACTTTCCCATAAAATTATTTATAATTTAGTTAAAAATGATAATTTCAAAAATTTTCTCCATATTTTACTCAATTTTCAAAAACCTTCAATATGTCAATCTTTATCATTTCTTTATTATATTAAAATAATATTTTTTATATTTTTTTAGTAAATATTCTCTAGTGAATATTTTAAACAAAAATTTAAATAATTTTTTTTGTGGGTATGATAATATTTATATAATTAAATTTTTTATATTTCCATAACTATTTAAATTATTTTTAAAATCATTATTTAAAATTATATTAAATATGAATAAGATTAAAAGTATAGATAATTGAAAGTAAATAAATATAATAGAAAGTTTAAATGATTATAAATATATAAATATATATTTATATAATATAACTATAAATATATAAATATATAAATATTTATATATATAATTGAAAGGTCGGTATAGCTAGATATCTATAGTGATAATATATATAGAGATATACATATAAATACACTATAGATATATAAGTAAATAATCCGGTAATAAACAAATCATAAGAGGGCAGAAAAGTAATTTGACCAAAACCCTAGGAAGCCATATATAAACATCTCTAAACCTAACCCACACATTTCGGCCGCTTCTCCTTTCATCTTCCGTGGCCTCTCTCTCTCTCTCTCTCTCTCTCTCTCTCTCTCTCTCTCTCTCTCTCTCTCTCTCTCTCTCTCTCTCGGCGCCTTCTCCTCTCATCTTCCGTTGACTCTCTCTCGTACAGTTTTCATCTTCTTGCTTCATTTATGTTTGTATTTTCTTCTTGTTTTAACGTTTTGCAGTTTCGTTCGCAGCACTCATCTATTCCGTTTATCTAGTTTTTTTTTTTTTCATGTTTTGTGCGTTTAGATCTAGATTGTTCTTTAGAGTATAATTTAAAAAATGTATTTTTTTTTAACTTTTAGATCTGAACTGTTTATTTGATATATTTTTTGTTGTTTTTTCATACTTTCATATCAAGATTCTTTTTTGCGGTTTTTCATTTTTTTTTGTTTTTCCTTTTAGATCTGAACATATTTGTTTTTGTTTGATTTTCTTTGTCGTGTTTTGTTCTTATTTTTGTCTCGTCTTATCTTGTTCTTATTGTCTCTGATTTTGTTGTTTGAAGTTTGAAATTTTCAGATCTGTACAACAACCACGGCCACGACATCTACGGCCGTTGCCCCCCCTCTCTCTCTCTCTCTCTCATGTTCTTGTTTGATTTATGTTTGTATTTTCTTCTTCTTTTAATGTTTTACAGTTTCGTTCGCAGCACTCATCTATTCCATTGATTTGGTTTTTTTTTTTTGTTCATTTTTTGTGCATTTAGATCTAGATTGTTCATTTTTTTTTTTCAATCCGATAGTTTTTTTTTTTTTCAAAAATTTTGGAAGTGGGTTTTGTTTTTTGATTCTAACTGCAGTTTTTTTTCTGTTCTCAGCACACAACAACAAATCAGAAGATGAAATTTCAGAAGATTGAATTTGTATGATGCGTTAAATTTTTTTGTTCGGTCTACTCTGTAAATAAAGATGTAAATATGCAAACATAGTTTTATCTTTCTATTTTTTTTTTTTTTTGCTGTAATACATATGCATATCATCTAATTACATAATGTAAGAAATTCATTCATTCATACAATACAGTTAATTTTTACAATATACTGAAGAAAACAATAAAAACGTACCTACAATTCAATGGCTGATTGAGAGAGTAGAACAGTAGAGAGCCACAACGAAATGAAAGAAATTTCAATATTTAAACTGCAGTTTAATTCACTTTATTAGATGAAGAGATCAGAATTAACGGTAAAAAGACAATAACACCAAGCGGGCAAAGCAAAACGACACTGAGGACAACGAAGTGAACAATAAAAATAAGGGCAAAATCAGAAATTAAAAAAAAAAAAACAAAAAACATATCTGTCGATGGGAAGCCAAAAAGACAAAAATAATTGTCGGTGAAATAAAACTAAAATGTAAACTACCGTAATTGCCAAATAAAGTGAAGGGTAAAATGGAAAAAAAAAATGTTGGACGGAAAAAAAAAAAAGGTTAAAGAAAAATCTACTGTTTCTAATACTGTACATCGCGGATTCGCATTTATATTATCACTATAGATATATTCATGTTTAATTTATTGAATGTGAATGAAATGTAGCAGCCTAGATTTCTCCACAAAAAGCATCTTCGATTCTCGATTCATTTGATGGACAAAATTAAATCGTATCCGTTCATCATGGTCTCGGCCTCTTGACAAAAGACTTGTGGGCTTTAATTTCAGCTCCTTACTTTTTTTATTTAATATTACTTTATTACTTATTATATATTTATAATTTTGTTTAGATAGTAAAAGTATCATCTTATCGTTATAAATTTTTACTCAAAGTTGATATATCTTCTACTGTTCCACACGTATTTTGTGTCTCTATATATATATATATACACACACATATATTTGTTTTTTTGGACTAGCAGCCAGCGGGTCAAGTAAGGTCCATGTGTAGGTGTGCTGACTCGGTGCCACGTCCAACTAATGACCTAAGGGATTCAAAACTCTGCGTTAGTGGACATGATTTATATAATAATTTGCTTGAATTATTTGTTTTATGCTTTTTTAAATTAATTGCTGTAACTGTACGTAGTATCTAGCTATATATATACTTAATGGTTGATCCACACATGAGGATAGACGTCGACTATAGTACAGTACGGGTATAAACGGGCTCCTATATCTTTAGTACGTACCAGTACCAAAATACTTGTTTTCTTTTAAAAAAAAAAAATTATTAATTGGATGCTCATGAACAAGACATATATGTAGTAGTTTTGTGCAGGGAAAAATTCACTTTAATTTATACATTTAATTTAGTATATAGTTTGCACTAATTTACACTTCAAACAAGCAAAACTAGTGACACTTTGCACATTCAACTATAAAAAGCTTATAATTTACAGACTCGTTCAAGAAAATAGGTAACACAATTTCGATAGTTAAAATTTTAATGAATTAAGTGTGTAAAAACACCAGTTATTTATTTAGTTTAATATATGTTTTAAAAAAAAAATGCAATGTACATGTCAATTTTAATGATTTGAGGTGCAAAGTTATACAGAAGTACGTTCTGGTAATGATTTGAAGACGTAAAGTGAATTAATTTATCCCTTTTTTTTTTTAATTATTTACATAAGGTCTCCTTGTTTATGTAGGTTTTTTAATCTTAGCACGTCCTCCTCTTAGTGCGGCCTAAAAGAGAATTAGCTAGCTCTTGAATTATGTGATAGGATGACTTTGAACGTATATGAACCTTCAATCTTTGAGGTGATTAATTTACCAAGAATTTGAAATCAAAATTTTGGTAAAGTTTATTGACAAATTAAATATGCTAGCTAGAGAATAAAAGAAAAATGATCATAAACATTATACATTTCACAGATTGAATATGAGGATAGATAAATGATATTTGTAATTTTAGAGTGTGCACAAGTCTCACGTGTAAATTTTTAAGAATAATGTATCTAGCATTACTCCTAAATATATATGATCTATTTATAATATGTGTGAGATTCACATGATTTCACGACCAATTATATAAATTATACATTTTGGAATGTGTAACAAAACAATAAGTTTTTCAAAAGATCAATTATTTGCACCATCTTCAATCTAGATCGCGAAGAATTTTTCTAGTAATTAAATACTTGATCAATGATTATGATCATTCTTATCCTCAAAATTTAAGAAAGTTCAGAAGATATGAATATGAGGTTCAATCATATAAATTATGCATTGTGGAATGTGTAACAAAACAGTAAATTTTTTGAAAGAATTATTTACGTCACTATCTTCAATCTAGACCATGACGGATTTTTCTGATCATTCTTATCCTTAAATTTCACAAAAGTTTAGAACATTTATCTTGCAAAGTTTCTAAACAAAGTTTATAAACTACTAGCACTCTCAATGAAATATGTATATGCATAAAAAGAGTCCATTTTAGCTATTACGGACCAAAATTAGTTGGCTACAATGGATTATATAAAATCAAAAAGTTTGGCTTTTAACTACAATATTTGTAAAATTAAAGTTAAATTTGATACGATCTGTTCAATGACTAAATATTTAGTTTATTATTATTTTTTGGTAACACTCTCTCTCTTCCCTCAACATTTTTTTAAAAAACTCTCAATTTCTTTGACTTTTACTATAGCAATTAATGTCAACAATGGTTATTAGCATTATATTAAATTTATTTTTTTGCATTTATATTGAATTTTAGATAAATTTAATTAGACATTTGTGGTTATTTATATTACATAACCATTAAAAATATGATTTTTTAACCAATAATTTAATTATAATATAATTACTAATTAACATATAATTAATATAATGGTAAAATATGATAAAAATAAATATATTAAAAAATATATTAAATTAATATTATTTTATTATTATATAAAGAATAAATAGATAATTTAATATAAAAACTTGTGTGAATAAAATAGTTAAAAATTAAATTCATCTCATATTTATCAAAATTATATTTTAATTTTAATTAATTCATTGAAAATGCTCTACCAAAATGAGTTGAGCATTTCATTCACGTTTTAGCACTTAATTTATTATATTTTTTGTCGAGCAGTTTTCACCTGAAGGATATAAGCCAACCTTCGGGTGACAGAAGTCAGAAAATCCACGTGATTACGAAACGTTGAGACTTGAGAGTCCTTCCGTGCATCATCGCGTGGGGGACTTCGAAGCCTAGACGACGTACATGGTTCATGCATCACAATTCATTGCATGTTTCATTTTCAACGGTGCTCTCGTGACAGGTTGAACATCATTATAAGCTACCGACAAGCGCGCGACGCGCGTATCATTCCTCTTATTAAAAGCAATTTCCGAGATTAAAAAAGAAAGTAAGTTAAAAATAACACGTTTTGCAATAATTCTTTTTTTATTTTGCAATTTAAATTATCAAAATAAACACATTGCACTCTCAAATGCTAAAAAATTAGTACTTTACGCACTCGTTTAATTTTAATTAGTAAATTGTCAATTTTTAATAATCTGATCATGAAATTTGTCGGTTTTAATAGCTTAAAGATGAAAAGTGCAAAAATTCTAATAATGATGGAAAGTGCATTTATTTCTATATTAAAAAAAATATGCAAGAGAATAAGAAGTTAATAATAACTTAATAGCTAAAAACCAAAGTTAAGTCCTAATGTTTAAAGCGGTTGAGGCATTCACGTTGGATCATTGTTTGGAATATTTACAATGACAACGTTAAATATTACAAGTTATATGTTAAGCATCTTAATTAGAAATTTGAACAAGTTTCTAATTAGGATATTCATAGGGGGTTAGATCACTGTTTTTAATATCGTACTATACTGACTGGTACATGGCCACTGGTCTGGTATAGATATGATATCTGTTTTGTACCAGTCGAAATATCAGCTATACCGGCCTATATTTCGGTTTTTACAATTTTTTTTCATTTTTTCAAATTGTAATATCATTTTTTGACCTACAATTCAGATCAGACTATTTATAATTTATATATATA
The DNA here is from genome assembly GCF_018687715.1 of Carya illinoinensis. NCBI lineage: Eukaryota > Viridiplantae > Streptophyta > Magnoliopsida > Fagales > Juglandaceae > Carya > Carya illinoinensis. The sequence goes on along the minus strand of NC_056754.1, from coordinate 10,478,993 downwards.
TATATATGTATTTATGTATAATTTATTCATATATAAACTATTATTTTGAAATATAATTTATATATAATTTATTTATATATTGACTATTCCGAAACGGTACACGAAACGGTACTGGTACCGAAATATTTCGTTCCAGTGCCTTGACCGATACAACATCCGGTATGGTATTCAAAACATTGGGTTAGATGGTTAATTAGCAACCCAAATCTCTTGAAGATATGACACTACAAGAAAAATAAATTTTTGTGATCAATTTTTTTACAATGAAAATGACTATTTGCAACTAAAACCAAACTTATATAGTTGGAAATATGCATTTTGCTAAAAATAACTGATCCCAAATAAGTAGTTTTCTTGTAGTGTGAAACTTTCGTTAGTTTACTACGTTTATAAATCCAAAAAATAAAAAAGGAAAAACTTTGAGTTGCAAAACATGCAATCCTCAGTTAAAGAAAAATTCTATTTCTTATTATTTCTTTTACCATACTCTCATCATTCCTTAATGTGATGAGTAGGCATGCTAGGTGGGTCTCACATCTAACCCATTTTTCTTAGAGATGGCAATATGTGATACAACTTATTAACCCAATACAAACACGATACGAAATTAGCAAATTTGAGTTTGATGTTAACGGGGTTTTGACATGATTCATTAACGGGTCAACCATTAGTGACCCATTTAGATCCATTAAATTTTTTTACTTAAAATTATAATTATATCATTTTTAACTTAAAAGCAAAAATGCATGAATCCTATTTCGTATTTCCTAACTTTTGCTCTTAGTTCTCAATTGAGTCAATTCTCATGAGTCACGACCATCTCCCATACTTATTATGGATTGTAATTTTAGTGTTTTTATTGTTTGAATTATAATTTTAGACTTATGTAGTTAGTTTTATATTTTTGGAAGATATTGTGATTTTAAATTTTATGTAAAATTATATTAATCAGGTCAAATAGATTATTTGGGTTAATTTAACACATTTACATAAATGGGTTGAAACGGATTGAAACGTGTTGACACGTGTCGAAACAGGTAATTTTATGTCAATATATTTTTAATTAATTCATAACAAGTCTCCATTATTTTAATGGGTCATGTTAGAGTTGGAAAATCTAACCCGTTAAACTTAACGGATCATGTTCGGGTTGACCCATATCTTATAATATACACAACTTGACACGACACGAATATGACCCATTAATACGATTTGTCACCCCTAATTTTTCTAACCCGCATGGAAATCTGCTGCTTTATTCAAGCAAGTAGACAAATTGTCCATTTGCTTTTATATGCAGGAGTAGGGTATGGATGAGTATTCCATCCACCCACCCACCCAGTTCATTATACAAAAACCCTAAATTTTAAAACAATTTGTGCAGCTCGTTGCCCAACATAAATTCTTTCTCGCCTTTAGATCCGTTGCCCAACATAAGTTTCTCATCTTCATCGTCATCTTTTGTTTTTTCTTATTCTTATTCTATTATTGTCCTCCTCATCTTCTTCTTCTCACAATCCATCGCCAACACACCTTCTTCTTCCTTCGTTTCCTATTCTTCTCCTCATTCTCTTCTCTTTTTATTTGTGCAAACCTGTAACACCGGGATAGAAGGTCCAAATTACATAACCTATACTCCAAAAAGATTAGTCAATGATAAAATTGGAGCCCCATTGGAACCTTATAAAGAGTAAGAATTTCTCCTTCCCAAACAATGTGGGATCTCATACATGACCTACTCTTATCCTTATCATTTGAGGTATCACAATCTACCCTCCTTAAATTATCGACGTTCTTTTCGAGCTAGTTCATCGTATGTGGCATGGCTCAAGTCTCACATTTCTGATTGGGATAGACTCTGATACTATTTGTGATACCTCAATGGCAGGCCCAAACTACATGATCTATAATCTAAAAGAACTAGTCAATGATATAATTGGAGCTTTATTGGAACCTTATAAAGAGCAAGAACTTCTCATTTCCAAATAATATGGTATCTCATACATTACTTACACTTATCATTATTATATGGGGTATCACTATACCTATGGCCATATGTGGTGATCATATATCTCTAAGCAGGCCAACTGCCAATCACAACTGCAGTTTTCTACGTAGACCCACAAGCCACGACTCAACCATGGTTCTCTACGCATTATTTGGCTTATTATGTATTTTTTGTTCGATACATGTATTATTTTGTTGGATCAATGTATTTAGGGTTTCATTTATAGATTTGAAGATTGGATTTGTTGGTTGGATCTATTGATTTGGTGGTCGAGAATAAGTTTGGCTTTTATTTGGAGAATTCCAAAGGACTTAGCGATTAAATATTGGGGGTGGTAATCGCATATGCTGGAATATGTCAAGAAGCAGGGCTGGTAAGTGTTCTCCCACCCAGGCGGGAGTAGGAAGAGGATCAAGTAGCTACCCACCTGCACAAGGCACATAGCAACCCCACTCATACATGAAATATTATAAACGATCTTCATTTATGAAATATCACATCATAAAATGGTGAAAAGATGATTACAAAAAGAATTACTCTTGATTAAATAAGTTGGCACATGTAGAAGCACTGTGACCTTTTGTTGTATGCGTTCAATTTATATATATATATATATCCCATAAACGGCATGTCAGTCTTGAGATAACTTATTTAATTAAGAAAATTTCTACTCATCAACCTCTATACCACACATCTCCCTCATGAAACCTAATGCCTCCCATGCTATCGCCATTGAGGGAAGCCGGTAAGTCTCTCAAACCTCCATCTTCCTCTCTCTCACTCTCTGACTCTGCTATTCTTTTTTATTTCCTTAAAAATCCTAATCTTTGCATCTCAACCAACAACATTTTGGTTCCTCAAGTTTCTTTCACTCAATCCGTAATTTTTTATCCAACAGAAAATAAGCCTGCAATCACATTGAATTCTTTTGACTTTCCATTTTAATTGTATCTTTTGTTTTTCATTTTCTTCACCATAAGAGTTGATTTTTCTTCAATAAAGAATCAAGACATCCCAAAATAAGTCTCAAGCCGACACAATTCAAAACCCTAGAGTGACCTGGGAAGGTTGCAGTGTCTTGCTTGATATCAATGATGGTGACCGTTTGGTTTTTGCTCGTCTCTCGGCCTTTTGCGGCGACAAATAATCGTTGGTAAAACTCATACTTCGAGTCTACCACAAAATTGCTAGAATTTCGCTTACTTGGCTTAGCAAAAGTGGCTACGCTCCGGCAATGGAAAAACGAACAGAAATAGGTATTTGCAGAGATTTATAGTCACCAGAAAACCCCCCCTTTTCTTGTAGTGACCAATATGTGATTTGTTATTTTTGTTATTTTATTTAAATAAACATGTATTAATATGTTGATATGTAGTATGGGAATAAGAAGTAGCATTTCTCTTTAATTAATATCAATGCATGCAGATCGTCCAATCATAAGTGCGTTTGTCACGGTGAAGCTATTCCCACTCTTCTCCAAAGCTCAAAGTGGGCGATATAGGGCATGTAGTATTAATATTGCATGCCCAACTTTTGAAGCAAGACTGCAATTTTCTCCTTTTTTTTTCTTTTTTTAATAATTTTCTTTTGTTTTTGTTTCTTTATACAATAAACCAAATGATTGATAGTTGAAAAAAATTAGTAAACATAAATATTAATTTTAACAATTAAGTTTCACATGGCTTGAGAGGAAGCCACCAATTGAAGACCCTCTCAAACCTTAATTTGTTTGTTTTTGTGTTTTTTTTCCCGAATAGTACTGATCAACTATAATTTCAAACGAGGAAAATAGGGTTTTTTGTGCAAAAGTAAACCTAGTCCCACCAAAATGAAGAATATTAATGCTCCATGAAGCAACGAACTTGTTCCATTCTTCTCTGAATTATTGCTCGGATCCTATTTTTCCACAGGCCCCCAAAACGTGAGAATAACGTATCATTATTCTTACGAAAAAGGAAACATGTTTCATGCACACTCATGTACACCTCCCTCTTTAGAAGCCTACTTTATACCTTTTTCTATTTCCCTGGCCTCCCTCTCCCTCTATCTCTCTATTAAGATCAATTGCCCAAGATCTCTGCCTCCTTAATTAATTATCCATGAAAAATTGGTAGCACCATCACCTCTCTCACCCCTCGTGTCTCCTCTAATTTATCACCTCCTTCTCTACATTTAAACCCCTTCTTGTAATACGCTTTGGGCTACTTTTTGTTGAAATATTTGTTCTTGTTTATGGGGGCTACTTTCTCCGGTTTTGTAGAAGATCAGAGCAGTATTGGATCAGTAGTTTCTTCTCCATCGAAACCCAGTCTAGGTGACTTGCCAGAGAATTGCATCTCATCGATTCTGACATACTTCGATCCTCCGGAAATCTGTAAGTTAGCCCGATTGAACAGGGCTTTCCGCAGCGCTTCTCGGGCTGATTTTGTGTGGCAGTCGAAGTTGCCTTCAAATTATAAGTTTCTTGTCAATAAAGTTCTTCACGAAGACTCTGAGAAATTGGCTAAGAAAGATATTTATGCAAGATTATGTAGACACAATCACTTTGATCATGGTACTAAGGTACATCTCTCTCTCTCTCTCTCTCTCTCTCTCTCTCTCTCTCTCTCTCTCTCAACACACTGCTTAGCAATTAAAATAAACCTATTTCGGTAGAGATCAAGTGCGTTTCGCGTGATCAGCTAGTTACAATATCATATATCTTCATAAATTTAATATCACAAATTTTAACTCCCTTTTTAGTTGGATGAAGACGCGCACACAAAAAAGAAAACATCTCTTCCAATCTAGCTACTCATGAAAAAGACTTTCCTTTCTACTTTACAGGAAGTATTATTGTTATAGCTTTTTCAGAGGCATTTTACAAAAAGGAATGAGTTAATAACCATCTTTTTCTATACTAATTTTTTATTGTTTATTTTCTTTAGGAAGTTTGGTTGGACAAGAGCAGTGGTAAGGTTTTTATGTCAATTTCGTCAAAGGCATTGAGGATAACAGGGATAGATGATCGAAGATACTGGAACTACATTGCGACTGAAGAATCCAGGTAAGATATATATATCTATATATATATATATATTCGATTTAATGTCGTCTGTAGGACGTTGTGTGTACTGGATATATATACAATTGATGGCTGCTGTGGATGTGACCCCTTCATGCTGGCCGTAGGAAGATCGATTTCGAAGTAGTATTACTCAAGCTTTTAGCACTTGATATCTTATTTTGGCACGTCTTGTTTAATTTTTTCCAACCTCCGATTTGTTGCGTTCAAGATGATGATCTAGATCGAACTCATGTTCAGAAGTTCGATCTAAAAGCTTTAGCAAATTTCTCTTAAAAGACCTGGTCTTTTTCTGATCTATAGATCAGTTTAATTCAAATGTTGGGATTGTATCCAGCTATAAATTACTGATATTTGTCATTCATATTTACTCTATATTAAAGCAACAATCCTCGAGAAAGCTTTCGTAAGTATCATAGATGCATTTTGAAAAAGGAACAAAAGTTAGTACTGCATATTAACTAGAATTTCAATCATGTCTTTGAAAACTAGAGTGCCTTTACCATGTTATATATGTCCTTGATGGAGAAAGAAAAAAATATAGTTTTACTTCTCAAATTGTCACCAAATAATTTACTTTTATTACCTCCCGATCATCATGATGAAAACAATATAATTACCACCATGCATGCTATAAGGATCAAGTGCAGATGCTAGCTAGCTTGCACTCTAGAATGATAACTGATCGTAGTGACTCGTTCAAGCTGGGCAGCTTTCAAGTTTTTACGAACATATTGCCAAATAAGAAGATTTAATTGTCTTGTAGACAAGGTATGCTTGATTCCCCTTTATAATTCATTTTCTTGTTAGATGCGTTGTGTACGTGAGTATTGTTGAGGATACTTTGCCTCAATCTCAGGCATAATTCTTGTAATCATTTTAATCCATGATTCTAGCCTAATTCTAAGATATTCTTTCCATTATTTCCATTGTCAATAATATGTAAATATTCTAGATTGATTCTAGATTGATTTGTAATATTCTCTGGCATGAATATAAATAGATATACGCACCACCTCAAGACGTGTGGTGAATTTTCTCCAAACTCTCTCATGGTATCACGAGCAGTCTTGGCTTAACATCCCTCGGTCCTTCAACCTCCCCATGGCTGCCGAATTCAACCCCACCCTCCTCCCTTTCAACACCATGATTCACATGGTTACAATCAAGCTCTCATCCTCAAATTACCTCCTATGGAAAAGCCAACTCCTTCCCCTTCTCGAGAGTCAAGACTTACTCGGGCATGTAGATGGAACACTTGAGCCTCCTCCCCGATCTGACCCACCCAACTCTCAGACACCTAATCCCAAACACCTGGCGTGGAAACTCACTGATCAAAGGCTCCTCAGCCTTCTTCTCTCTTCCCTCACCGAGGAGGCCATGGCCGAAGTTGTCGGCCTCTCCACCTCCCGCGCGGTCTGGCTCGCACTAGAGAATACTTTCAGTCACCGATCCAAAGCTCGCGAGATTCGTCTCAAAGACGATCTTCAACTGATGAAGCGTGGAACACGCTCTGTTTCCGAGTATTCCCGTGCCTTCAAGGCACTTTGTGACCAGCTTCATGCTATTGGACGCCCAGTTGATAGCACAGACAAGCTTCATTGGTTTCTCAGAGGTCTTGGCGCCGAGTTCTCGCAGTTCTCCACTGCACAGATGGCGGTTTCCCCCCTCCCCTGTTTCGGCGACCTTGTATCCAAAGCTGAAAGCTTTGAATTGTTCCAGAAATCTCTTGAACCTCCAAACCCACCCACTGCAGCATTCACGGCAACGAATCGGACCTCTGACCGTGCGAATTCGAAGACCCATTCCTCCCGCTCTCATCGTGGACGTAACGGCAGCACCAGCTCCTCCAATCGTGGCTCTGGCCGCAACTTCTCTGGCCAAGGACGTCGCCCTCCACGGTGTCAGATCTGTCGGACTGAAGGCCACTATGCCGATCGCTGTCATCAGCGGTACACTCGGCCAGACCACTCTGCTCACCTTGCCGAGGCTTTCAACGCCTCATGCTCCTTGACTGCAAATGAGGCCACCGACTGGTATTTGGACACAGGGGCTTCGGCCCACATGACCACCAGCCCATCAACTTTGGATCACTCAAATAATTACACTGGTAAGGATTGTGTAATTGTAGGAAATGGTGCTTCCCTACCTATTACTCACACTGGTACCATCTCTCCTAACCCAAATATCCATTTACTTGATGTTTTGGTTGTTCCTCGCTTAACCAAAAATCTTTTGTCTATTAGTAAATTGACATCTGATTTTCCTTTATCTGTCACTTTTTCTAATACCTCTTTCACTGTTCAGAATCGCCAAACGGGAAGGGTAGTGGCAACCGGTAAACGAGATGGAGGCTTATATGTGCTAGAGCGTGGACATCCTACTTTTATTTCTGTTCTTAAAAATAAGTCGCTTAATGCTTCATATGATTTATGGCATGCTCGTCTTGGCCATGTAAATCATTCCATTATTTCTCTTTTAAATAAAAAAGGTCATCTTCATCTTACATCTTTATTGCCTTCTCCACGTCTTTGTAGTACATGCCAAATTGCAAAAAATCATCGTTTGCCTTATTCACGTTCTGAACATCGCTCATCTCATGTGTTGAACCAAATTCATTGTGATATTTGGGGACCTTCCCCTATTAAATCCACTTCAGGGTATATCTACTATGTTCTTTTTATTGATGATTTTTCTCGCTTCACTTGGTTATATCCATTGCGTTTAAAATCTGACTTTTATGATATTTTCCTTCAATTTCAAAAATTCGTGGAAAATCAATATTCTGCTCGTATCAAAATTTTCCAAAGTGATGGCGGTGCAGAATTCACTAGCAATCGTTTTCAAGCGCATCTCCGCAATGCTGGCATTCATCATCAACTTTCTTGCCCATACACACCCGCTCAAAATGGTCGCGCTGAAAGAAAACATCGTCATGTGACTGAGACTGGCCTTGCTCTTCTTTTTCACTCTCATCTTTCTCCTCGCTTCTGGGTTGACGCTTTCAGCACTGCAGCCTACATCATCAACCGCTTGCCCACACCACTTCTTGAAGGTAAATCCCCCTTTGAGCTTCTTTATGGTTCCCCCCCGAATTATGAAAATTTTCGTCCCTTTGGTTGTCGCGTTTATCCTTGTTTGCGTGATTATATGTCTAACAAATTTTCTCCTCGTAGCATTCCCTGTATTTTCTGGGGTATAGCCCTTCTTACAAAGGGTTTCGTTGCCTTGATCCCACCACTTCTAGACTATACATCACCCGACATGCCCAGTTTGATGAACATCACTTCCCCTCTCTCGCCACCTCTCAAGCTCAGCCTCTCTCATCTCTCCACTTTTCAAATTTTTTGGAACCTTGCTCATCCCCTACCGACACATCTTCTTCTTATCCCGCCCGCCCTTCTCCTACCATTACTCCATCCGGATCTAATCCATGTGTTATTTGTACTGATCCAATGGATGAGTCTGTGCAGGTTGTTGACTCTTTTGCAGGTTCTTCCCCGATGGCCTCAGCCTCTAGCCCATCTCCTGTTGAGTCTGACACCGCTTCCCCAGTTCATGCACTCCCTCCAGCTCCAGCATTTCCATTGGGTTCTCACCCTATGCTTACACGAGCCAAAGCTGGCATTTTCAAAACTCGTCACCCGGCGCATCTTGGTGTCTTGGGCTCATCTGGTCTTCTCTGTGCTCTTCTTGCCTCTACTGAACCCAAAGGTTTCAAAACCGCTGCCAAGAATCCTGCCTGGCTTGCTGCCATGGATGAAGAAATGCAAGCTTTGCAAAACAACCGCACCTGGATTTTGGTCCCTCGCCCTGCTAACACCAACATTGTGGGATCCAAATGGGTGTTCAGGACCAAATATCTCTCTGATGGTTCTATTGAGCGTTTCAAAGCTCGTCTTGTTGCCAAGGGCTATACACAGGTACCTGGTTTTGACTACACTGATACTTTTAGTCCTGTTATCAAGGCTACCACTGTTCGTGTTGTGCTATCCCTTGCTGTCGCTAACAAATGGCCCCTTCGCCAACTTGATGTTAAGAATGCCTTTCTCAATGGCACTCTCACTGAGCATGTGTACATGGAGCAGCCTCCTGGCTATGTTGATCCTCGCTTCCCTAATCATGTATGTCAGTTAAAGAAAGCTCTTTATGGTCTCAAGCAAGCGCCACGTGCTTGGTTCCAACGCTTCAGCTCTTTCCTCATTCAGCTTGGTTTCTCTTGCAGTCGAGCTGATACTTCCCTATTTGTCTTCAGCACACACTCTGACATCATTTACTTGCTCCTCTATGTTGATGACATTATTATTACTGGCAACAACTCCTCTCTCATTCACAGATTTACCTGCAAGCTCAACTCTGAGTTTGCCACCAAGGACCTTGGTCCCCTCAGCTACTTTCTTGGCCTGGAAGCTTCGCCAACTCCCAATGGCCTTTTTATCAGTCAACTGAAATATGCACGGGACATTCTTACTCGAGCTCAGTTACTTGACAGCAAACCAGTCCACACCCCTATGGTTGTCTCTCAGCACTTGTCTGCAGAAGGTCCTCTGTTCTCGGATCCCACTCATTACAGATCTCTAGTTGGCGCTCTCTAATACTTGACCATCACGCGCCCAGATATTGCTCACGCCGTCAACTCTGTTAGTCAATTTCTGCATGCTCCGACAACCGATCATTTTCTTGCAGTTAAGCGAATTCTTCGCTACATCAAGGGCACTCTTCATTTTGGTCTCAATTTCCGCTTCTCTACTACTCCCAGTGCTCTACTTGCTTACTCCGATGCTGATTGGGCAGGATGTCCTGATACTCGTCGATCTACCTCTGGTTACTCCATCTATCTTGGCGGAAACTTAATTTCTTGGAGTGCTAAGAAACAACCCACTGTCTCTCGCTCCAGCTGTGAGTCTGAGTATCGGGCCCTTGCTCATGCTGCCGCTGAGCTTCTTTGGATCTCTCATCTTCTTCAAGATCTGCATGTGTCCCTCCCTCAGCGGCCTCTCCTTCTATGTGACAATAAAAGTGCCATATTTCTGAGCTCCAATCCCGTCTCCCACAAGCGGGCCAAGCATGTTGAATTGGATTATCACTTCCTTCGTGAACTTGTTGTTTCTGGCAAACTTCATACTCAATTCATCCCTTCTAATCTACAGGTTGCTGACATCTTCACCAAAAGTATTCCTCGACCACTTTTTGAATTTTTTCGTTCCAAGCTCCGCGTCTGTTCCAACCCGACGCTCAGCTTGCGGGGGGGTGTTGAGGATACTTTGCCTCAATCTCAGGCATAATTCTTGTAATCATTTTAATCCATGATTCTAGCCTAATTCTAAGATATTCTTTCCATTATTTCCATTGTCAATAATATGTAAATATTCTAGATTGATTCTAGATTGATTTGTAATATTCTCTGGCATGAATATAAATAGATATACGCACCACCTCAAGACGTGTGGTGAATTTTCTCCAAACTCTCTCAAGTATGACAACTGATCAACCACATATATAAATGGATCAACCCCCAAAAAATTATTACCTGTAATCAATAATTAATATTAGAATACCAGTCCTGAGGTTTTTGCGGCGTGCTCTAAGATGAATGGACTGAGTATTTCCTTCTTCCTTCGGGGATCAAAAAAATGTTTGATTTTCCGAACCTTTTTGAAAATGATATATATCTAACTAGCTTTGATCATCTGAAGCTATGTATATTAACTTTTCTATATTTTTATGATTTCTGAAAGAGTTACATCTGATCTTCGATGTTTATAATTCTTTGACGTACGTACTGCATGCAGATTTCAAACAATTGCATACCTTCACCAGATTTGGTGGGTTGAGGTGCTTGGAGAATTGGAGTTCGAATTCCAACCGGGGACATACAGCCTATTCTTCCGGCTTCAGCTAGGCAAAGCCTCGAAAGTACGGTTTGGTCGAAGGGTCTGTAACCTTGATCAAGTGCATGGTTGGGACATTAAACCTGTCCGGTTCCAGTTATCCGCATCACTATCGAACGGTACCCAGCATCATGCGCTTTCTGAATGTTTTTTGCGGGAACCAGGCAAATGGGTCTGTTACCATGTGGGTGACTTTGTCATCGAGAACCCTAACACGCCCACAAAGATCAAGTTTTCGATGATCCAGATTGATTGTACACACACCAAAGGTGGTCTTTGCGTTGACTCCGTCTTGATATGCCCCAGTGGGTTAGAAGAAAGATTATAAAGCAATTTTAGGCTTTTCACCTAGCTAGTTAATTTAATTTTATATAGTTGCAGTCGGCCGGTCGTGATCATATATAGAGAGTTTGGGCTTTTTAACAGAATGTAAAGTATTCATGTAATCCTTAGGGCTGGTTTTGGATTGAAATGATACGAGAATTTTGTAAATAGTAATAATTAGATAGTTTATAAATAATAGTGAGATAGTTTGAACTGTGAGTATTTTTTGAGTTTTGAGAAATGAGAGAGAAATTGTTGAATAAAAAATATTATAAAGTTAAAATATTATAAAAATATTATTTTATAATATTATTTTTATTTAGAGATTTGAAAAAGTTAAAATTATTTTTTATTTGAAAGTTTGAAAATGTTTTAGTTGTTAGTTTGAAAATGTTGTAATTATTAATTTCAAAATTTTGTATTTGAATTATATTTAGACATATGTCACCTCCTAGATTTTTCTAGAGAATTTCCTAACCTTCTAGAAGCCTCCTAGTCCTTTGTAATCTTGTGGAATTGTGTAGAGTGATCTAGAAGGGGCGTTATAGACAATTCTAGAGTAGTAATCTAGAAGGGGCGTTATAGACAATTCTAGAGTAGAAATCTAGAAAGTTCTTTACCCTTAGATTGATGACAAGTGTCACAATCCTAACCATTCTTTGTACCAAGAGTTCCCTATAAATAGAGGGGCTCTCATTTGTGTAAATCACCAAGCAATAAGATAAACAAGTTCTCTAGAGCATCTCTCTCTATCTTCTCTCTCTAGTTTGTTCTCTATTGTCTTGAGTCCTTTAGAAGGCTTACTTAGGAGCTTTGGGGAGAGAAAGCCTCCTAAGGCCGCACGGGTTGAGTGAAGAAATTCTAAGTCCGTGACAGTTGGTATCAGAGCTATCCAGGTTGGGATGACAAATCCAAGCGAGATCACCATGGAGCACCAGGAGACACGGAAGAGCAAGAGGTCGAAGGACTCAAGCTCATCTATGGAGTCTCGTCTCGATGGCATCGAGAGGGCCATGGCCAAGATATTGGCCAAGATCGATGAATGGGATCAGTCTCACAGGGAGGTGAGCACCCTTGACAACACTGTGACAAGGATGGAGGTGGTGATAGCAGATGTCAGGGACCGACTTGACATCGTGGAGCAAGGTTTGGAGGAGCTAGGATTGGAGGGACAATCCGAATCGCTCAAGGAGTCCATTCTGAGCACCATCAACCCCACCATCGAGGCACATCGTGTTGAGAACGTTGCTTTCCAAGACCGGGTCTTGGGAGAGCTAACAAAACTCCAAGGTCAAATGGAGGAATACCGCGTAGGTCTGGAGGAGACCAAGGCAGATTAGGCTATATGCAAGCGGGCAGTGGCCAATGGGGGCGCCGTCGGAGCTGGAATGATGGCGACACCAAGGGTGGATACCCCCAAACCAAAGGAGTTCGATGGCAAGCGGGATGCCAAAGAACTTGACAACTACATGTGGCACATGGAGCGCTACTTTGAAGCTTTGAACATGCAGGATGAGCGTGTCAAGGTACGTACTGCCTCTCTCTATCTTACTAATCTTGTTGGTACTTGGTGGCGTCGTAAGCATAGTGAGATAGAGAATGGTACTTGCACTATTAATTCTTGGGAAGAGTTCAAGCGTGAACTCAAGAGGCAATTCTATCCTGAGAATGTGCCTATTCATGCGCGGAAGAGAATGAAGGAGTTGAAGCACACCTCTTCTATTCGCAACTATGTTGAGGAATTTTCTGCCCTCATGCTTCAAATTACAAACATGAGTGAAGAAGATCTCCTCTTCAACTTCACCGATGGTCTCAAGTCTTGGGTGGCTCAAGAACTCAAGCGTCGTGGAGTCAACGACATCTCCACCGCCCTGACCGTGGCAGAAACCTTAGAAGAATTTGAGTACCATAAGAGTGACAACTCTTCAAAACCCAAGTCTTCAAAGGATAATCACACTAAGGGTGGGGGAGCGAAGGGGTTCAAGCCTCCACAGTATAAAGATCGAGGCGACAAGCCTTCAACATCAAAGGAGGGCAAGAAGGACTACTCTAAAGATAAGAAGCCAAATGATGCTTGTTTCCTTTGTAACGGCCCACACTGGGCTAGAGATTGTCCCAAGAGGAAGGCCCTCAACGCTATGTTGGAGGAGAATGAAGTTCAAGAGAAGTCGCACCTGGGGTGTCTACAACTTCTCAACTCCCTTAAGGCAAGCACAAAGCCAACCACTAAGGATGGATCTTTGATGTTTGTAGAGGTGCTCGTCAATGGGAAGAAGAGTCACGCCATGGTCGACTCAAGAGCTTCTCATAACTTCATTAAGAAGGAAGAGGCCACACGGCTAGGGATTCCTCTTAAGAAGGGTCAAGGATGGCTGAAAACCGTGAATTCTGAGGCCAAACCCCTTGATGGCGTAGCTCACGGGGTGGAGCTACAACTTGGCACTTGGAGAGGTACGGTGGATTTCTCTGTCGCTCCTATGGATGACTTCAACATTGTGTTGGGGATGGAATTCTTGAGACAATTCAATGTAGTGTCTCTTCCCCCATTATAACTCGGTGTGCATCTTAGAAGGCGGTCCATGTATGATACCCACCGTGTCCAAGCCAAACACCACCCAACTTCTATCTGCCATGCAATTCAAGAAAGGATGGAAGAAGGGCTAGGTGTCTTACTTGGCTTCTATGGAGGAAGGTGAAATGAAGATTTCCTCCCCTCCACCCAAGGAAATCCAAAGGGTCCTCAGGGATTATGAGGATGTCATGCCTCAAGAGTTGCCCAAACAACTACCACCTAGGAGAGAGGTGGACCATCAGATCGAGATGGAACCCGGCGCCAAACCACCGGCCAAAGCACCTTATCGCATGTCACCTCCAGAGCTTGAAGAACTAAGGAGGCAACTTAAGGAGCTACTTGATGCCGGATTCATCCAACCCTCCAAGGCACCATACGGGGCACCCGTGTTATTTCAAAGGAAGCATGATGGGTCTCTGCGGCTGTGCATCGACTATCGGGCTCTAAATAAGGTAACCATAAAAAACAAGTACCATATTCCTTTAATTGCTGATTTGTTTGATCAATTGGGTCATGCAAAGTACTTTTCCAAACTTGATCTAAGATCAGGATATTATCAAGTGAGGATTGCGGAAGGGGATGAAGCAAAGACAACTTGTGTAACTCGCTATGGAGCATACGAGTTCCTAGTGATGCCATTTGGCCTCACAAATGCTCCAGCCACCTTCTGTACGCTCATGAACAAGATCTTCCATCCCTATCTTGATCAATTCATGGTAGTCTATCTAGATGATATCGTCATCTATAGTTCTACTCTTGAGGAACATGTGGAGTATTTAAGGGTTGTTTTCCGTGTCTTGAAGGAAAACCAACTCTATGTCAAGAAGGAGAAGTGCTCATTTGCTCTAAACGAAGTCCATTTCCTTGGCCATAAAATCCAAGGTGGAAAACTCAGCATGGAAGAAGGGAAAGTTGAAGCCATCAGGAAGTGGGATCCACCCACTAAGGTTACCGAGCTTCGATCCTTCCTTGGGCTTGTCAACTATTACAGGAGATTTATAAAGGGATACTCCACAAGAGCATCCCCCCTCACCGACTTGCTCAAGAAGAACAGGGCCTGGGAGTGGTCATCAAGGTGTCAGGAAACCTTTGACGATCTGAAGACAGCCATCACGGAGGAACCGGTCTTGGCCCTACCAGATTGTACTAAGCCTTTTGAGGTACAATCCGATACATCAGACTTTGCCATAGGGGGAGTTCTCATGCAAGAGGGACACCCCATTGCATATGAGAGTCGCAAACTCAACGAGACTGAAAGAAGATACACCGTACAAGAGAAGGAGATGATGGCTATCATTCACTGCCTCAGAGTTTGGCGACACTATTTGCTTGGCTTCCGTTTTGTGGTCAAGACAAACAATATTGCCACTAGTTACTTCCAAAGTCAGAAGAAACTAAGCCCAAAGCAAGCTAGGTGGCAAGACTTCTTGGCAGAATTTGACTTTATCTTGGAGTACAAATCGGGCAAGGCCAACCTCGTTGCTGATGCACTAAGTAGGAAGGGGAAACTTTCTGCTATCACTCAAGCTCAAGGGGAGCTACTTGATATGATCCGCGAAGGCATGGAGCATGATCCCTTAGCCAAGAACTTATTAAACATGGCTAAGGAAGGCAAAACCAAGAGATTCTGGGTAGAGGACGGTCTTCTCTACACCATAAGGCAGCGAATCTATGTCCCAAAGTGGGGAAACCTACGGAGGAACCTTATCAAGGAGTCCCACGATTCTTTGTGGGCTGGACATCCGGGCCAACGACGTACTCGAGCTTTGCTGGAAGCTTCCTACTATTGGCCTCAATTGAGAGACGAGGTGGAACTCTACGTGAAAACTTGTCTTGTGTGTCAACAAGACAAGGTGGAGAATCAAAGTCCTGCAGGATTGCTAGAACCACTACCCATTCCTTCTCACCCATGGGAGAGTGTGAGCATGGATTTTATAGTGGCTCTACCTAAATCCGAGGGTTGCGGTACCCTCATTGTGGTGGTAGATCGATTCTCCAAGTATGCCATGTTCATCGCGGCTCCTAAGGATTGCTCAGCTGAAGAAACTGCAAAGTTATTCTTCAAGCATGTGGTGAAGTATTGGGGCTTACCACGGAGCATCATTAGTAATCGAGACCCTCGCTTCACAGGAAAGTTCTGGTCAGGACTATTCAAGCTTATGGGGTCTGCCCTACATTTCTCTACCAGCTTTCACCCTCAGACAGATGGGCAAACTGAGAGGGTGAATGCCTTGTTGGAGTTATACTTGAGGCACTTTGTAAGTGCCAACCAATCCGATTGGGCTAAGTTATTGGATGTCGCTCAATTCTCCTATAATTTACAAAGGAGCGAATCCACAAACAAAAGCCCATTTGAGATTGTAATGGGCCAGCAACCACTTACTCCCCAGTCATTGGAGACAAGCTATGCGGGGAATTGTCCAACAGCCTTCAAGGTTGCTAAGTCTTGGAACGAACAACTGGATGTGACTCGCTCCTACTTAGACAAAGCAACCAAGAAAATGAAGAAGTGGGCTGATCAGAAGAGAAGGCACGCGGAATATCGTATAGGCGACTTGGTGTTAGTAAAGATCTTGTCGAGCCAACACAAGTTCACAAGAAAACTGCACAAGGGGCTTGTACGACATTATGAGGGACCATTCCCAATCATCAAGAAAATAGGGAAGGTCTCCTACAAGCTAGACTTACCCTCCAAGTTCAAGCTTCATCCGGTCTTCCATGTCAGCTGTTTGAAGCCTTATCATGGTGATGAAGAGGAGCCAACACAAGGAGGGTCCAAGCGTGCACCATTGGACATAACTACCACTTTCGACAAAGAAGTAGAAGAAATCTTGGCGGACCGTGTCATGAGGCGAAAGAGTCATATGCCACGCCAAGAATACTTGATCAAGTGGAAGGGATTACCCGAAAGTGAGACAACTTGGGAACCAAAGGAGTCATTATGGCAGTTTGAAGATCACATCCAAAGGTTTCATGAAGACACCGCGTCGAGGACGTCGCGAAGTTTGGTGGGGGAGAATGTCACCACCTAGATTTTTCTAGAGAATTTCCTAACCTTCTAGAAGCCTCCTAGTCCTTTGTAATCTTGTGGAATTGTGTAGAGTGATCTAGAAGGGGCGTTATAGACAATTCTAGAGTAGTAATCTAGAAGGGGCGTTATAGACAATTCTAGAGTAGAAATCTAGAAAGTTCTTTACCCTTAGATTGATGACAAGTGTCACAATCCTAACCATTCTTTGTACCAAGAGTTCCCTATAAATAGAGGGGCTCTCATTTGTGTAAATCACCAAGCAATAAGAGAAACAAGTTCTCTAGAGCATCTCTCTCTATCTTCTCTCTCTAGTTTGTTCTCTATTGTCTTGAGTCCTTTAGAAGGCTTACTTAGGAGTTTTGGGGAGAGAAAGCCTCCTAAGGCCGCACAGGTCGAGTGAAGAAATTCTAAGTCCGTGACACATAAGATGAGATAAGATATAAATGTGTTGAGAAATAAGTCTCACATTATATGTGGACAAGTCTTAGGTATGTTTATAAGATTAGAGTAAACATCTCTTTTTGAACCAGTTTAATGAGATGAGTAAGGCTCATGATCAATTTCTTTATGGTATCAGAGTCTGCCACAAGACGAATGAGATCCCACACTACTTACTATTTGATAAGTACAAGAAAAAATATTGGTTTACACGTGAGGGAGGGTGTTGATTAGGAATAAATCCAACATTGCATATGGACAAGTGATCTTGAACATGTTTATAAGGTTGAAGCAAACATCTTTCTTTGAACCGATTTAATGAGATGAATAAGACCCATGATCAATTTCTTCAAAATAAGATAAGATAAAAATTTCGTGCCTTAAAGAAATGTTCATGGACCAGGGTGGTGGTGGTCTTTAATTGTCAGGTAGTTGGATCGACTGTTTATGGTTTGAAAAAATGTACATGCATATATGCAAATTATCTATCTATAATAATAAATGTCTATCACATTGCTATAGGAATGAACAGGAAATTCTAATTCCGTTTTTGTTTCCGTGTACATAGAAGATTTAGGCACTGCTCCGTTTACATTCCGTACAATCTCCATCTTCCTCTCCGGCTCCATCAACCCCACGAACCCTAACCTCCAACCAGCTTTTCGTGGTTGAGCCGGTAGACGCCCGATCGTGCTCCTTCGTCGTAACCTACGAATACGTGGCATCGGAGGTCGCTCTGGTAGATCGCACGGGAACACCGTTGATTGGTGGGCATTCGGGATCTTCATCGAACGCCCTTCGTACGGCCGCACGCCCTTCCCAACCTCCACGCCCTCCGGACTGGGTCTCAAGCTTCATGTTTGGAGGCAAAACAAAGGACAATTTCAGGAGCCAAACAGATCGCGATTCAAGGGGAAAAAAAGAGAAAAAGTAAAGTTTTTACACCACAATAACAAGAAATACGTAAGACAACAAAGAAGAGGAAAGAATGTGCGAAATGAGGCTTCGGTCAACCTGCAGAAAATATAAACATAGCAAAATGAAAATACAAAAATGAGAGAAGATTTAATCGATTATGCAGAAAATTATAGAACCAAAATAAGGAGAAGTGAAAGGTAGAAATTACCAGTTGAAGAATGGTGGAAGAGAGCTGCAACAGTTAAAGGAAGAAGAAGAAAAATGTGAACAGCGCTGAGAAGGAAAAAAAGAAAAGAAGAATAAGACCTAAGGCATGCCAAGCGACGCCGTATTGCCAAGGGGAGAGGGTTGGGTTTCATGGCTCACGGGCTAGGCTGGGTTTCCGAATGAGCTTGGGCCCAAAATGAAGGCTCACGGGTTGAAGGCTCACGTGTTGGGCTGGGTCCAAAAGAAAACTAAAATACACTCAAACAGGCCCAGTCCGAAAATAGAAAAGTTTAACAAAAGAAAAATGCACAATAAAACAAATAAATAAGAGCCAAATAAAAACACTACAACTAAATATTAATAAAATAAAATAATTAAAGTCCAACATCAAACTAATTTAAAGTAAAGACCAATTTAAATGTAAAACAATAATTAATACCAATAAAACACATCAAAATAAATTTCACAACTTAAAATTCATAAAATAATTTTTTCATTCCTACAGTTTCTATACTATACGTGAAACATTTCAACTTTAAATTATAATAAAATACTAATTATTTTTTTATTTTACTTTTTTTAAAATTAATTATTTACACATTTATTTATTTTCTAATCCCATTAAATATATAACATATAGGAGCATACTAATTATTTTTTTATTTTGCTTTTTTTGTAAATTAATTATTTACACATTTATTCATTCTCTCATTCTATTAAATATTTAACATATAGGAGCATCTACCGTTTATAGAGAGTGTTACAGTACAAGTTTCAGAAAAACAATAAATGATTCAACTTGCTACAAATCTAAAAATATTCAATCAGCAACAACAATAAAATTTCAATATTCTCTCTATTGGCCCTGTGCAATATGGCCAAGAACTACAATAATCATGAAAAAATAAAATAAAATTCTATTTATATTTTTATTTTTTTGTTCAAATTTGCTCTGAACAAATATTTGTATAAGACAATCAAAAAATACAACTAAGCAAACGTGCACAATTGGCCTCCACTAGTATGTATATATATATATATATATTTCTTTTAAAATACAATAATCGAAATATATACATCTTTATATTCATAATTAAAATGTTTACAGCCCTTCTCCAAAACACGACCTAAATCCTAGACTCCTAGTATTTGTAGTCCCAGCCCACAAAATATATATAAACATTAATCTATAATATTCACAATTAATATAAGAATCGGATCTAATGATAGTTAGTTCGGTCGATCGCAAACTCTTTAATTTTCTGTTAACTGAAAGAAAAGTAATTAAATTATGAATCATATAAAATGATTTTTTTGAGTCTTTCTTTATTTATATTTAAATAATTTATATAAATTATCATAAATATTAAATACTACTCTTAAAAGAGAAATTCTTGATCTTCTACAAAAATAAATTTAGAGATATAATTTAATTATCAAACATTAAATATCTGTAATAAAATAAATAAATAATAATGTTACTTGGTCATCTATTTGATGTGGCACTGCCATATGATGCCACATGATTTATTTAAATATATATATAAACACAAAATAGGTAGAAGGAATTTAGTTTTTTAGTCTTAATATTTTTTATCTCTTGCAGCATTCTTTTGGTTTAAATATATATATTTTTTATTTTTATAATAAACTATGTGGCATTACCCAGTGGTACAACGTAAGTTTCGACGCGGTCCATTATAATAAGTAAATATATTTTACAATCTTAAATATAAGGTAATTTATTTTGAGTTTTGTTATATATAAGTATAGTCGCGTACTAATTTGTGTATCAATATTAATTTATTCATACTTAAAATTTAAATTAACACTGTTTTCAATAAAATCTACTTTTTGATCAATCACATCATATTAGTACACAGATTAGTGCACAATTGTGCTTACAACTATATTTTTCCATTTATTTTTATAAAATTGAATAATAATCATTTATTTTATTTTAAAATTTATTATGACCAATATTAATTCTTTTATATTTAAAATTTAAATTAGTATTATTTTATTATATATAAACAAAATCACGTACTAATCTGTATACTAATATTAATTTTTTATATTTTAAACTTTAAATTAATATTATTTTTAATAAAATTTATTTTTAGATTAATTATATTTAATTGATATATACGATTGGAACTAGATTTTTTCGGGTGGGAATTGCAATTAGCGCATTATCCGTACTGATAATGCGAGCCTGCAAAGTGTAAATAATTATCAGGATGACACATTTGCCGTTTCAGTTTCGCTCCTGCTGGGCATATTGTCATATACTCTCTTTACCGGTAACAAAGAAACCAAACGCAGTCGGTGGCTCCGATCTCTCTCTCTAGCTCTTTCTCTCTCTCTTTCTCCGTTGCTTTAGATTCATCTCTTCTCTGCGAGAAAGGTAAATATCTTTTCTTCCTGATTACTCTTTTTCTATTGTAAGGATTTTTTATGTTTTATAGAAAATTCATGTCACAAAGAGATTAAAAGAGATTTCCGCTGACTGTTTTTTGGATATCTCTGAATGATATGCCTTTTCTAATTGGTTTTTGCAATGTTAATCAGGTTTCTGAGTTGCTGCAAAGTCTTCGAGCATTGTTAGGTTAAGGATTTCTTTTCTTTTGCCTCGGAAAGTTAGTGATTTATAAAATTTTTTTCTGAAATCATGTAATATGCTGCTTATTGTGTTCTTCCTATATTAGTCGGGTCTCGAGTTGCCAGAACGCAATGTAATATGCTAAAAATGGATAATCGAGGTGACTTCCTTCAATTATTCGGACTTGATATGTCAACGAAGATTCTCAACCATTTGGATGACCCATCTGACGTTGTCCGGGCTTGTTCTGTTTCGAGATCTTGGCACCGATTTGGTAATCTTATTGGTTAAATAATCAAGTTCGATTGGGTTTACTAGTGTGTTGCTTGCGTTATAACCTTGGTGCTGATTTCGAACATTATTATATTTGCTCTTCTCTCATATCATTGCCTTAATTTGAATGATGACTATTACTTTTAAGTCGCCAATGCTTTTTATCATATCATTGGATTCTGTTCTTATGTATTTTCGATGTAGGCGCAGATTTTATCTTGCGATTTTGAGGGTATGGGATTTTATAGTAGGCCCGCTGTATATATGGATTTCATCCTGCATCCCATATCCGAAATTGCTTCTCTCACAGTATCCATCAAATTTAGTTATCTAAATAGAGATCTGCAAAAATTATGTCTTTGTACTTGTCATAAGCTGTTCTTTTTTTTTTCTTTGTAGTAAGCAGATGTGTCTGAGCAAGGAAAGCCTTTGCTCCAAAAAGTGAACAATGTAAATAGGTTATAATTGTGTGCATGACAAATTAATATATTTCAGAGACATCAATTTTTTAATTGCTGATTACAATCAGATACTGACTCCCCCCTCGTGGTACTTATGACAATAATAGAGGGAAACAAAATGCAAGCCCAGTAACTTTTTACAGCCTTGGTTCCAATATGAATTAATAAGAATGCATGTTGACTGTTTTCTGAGTTATCTTTTCATCGTACCCTTGATTGAGTTACAGCGATTTTTTTTAATATATATATATATTTGTTTGATAAGTTGTTTTAAATAATTATGCTATTGAACAATGTTATGTATGTTTTTCTTCTTGATTGGTACCAATGTAAGTTTGTTAGTCTTCGTGCAGTGATTGAAAATGGCCTTTCCAGGCAACTTTGCTTGAAAAGTTTTCCTGAGATATCTAATGCCACACATATTATTGAAGTGAACAACATGATTGAACCTGCAAAAATCAGCAGTGATGATTCTGCAGAATGGGAACGCCTTAAGAGGGATCACAGAGTATATGCCTTCTTAACTCGAGGCCTGACCCCTTTCATGAGACGTGATTGTATATCAGAGCCCATTAGTGCATCAAGCACAGATCATTATCCTGGCGAAAGCATTCAGAATACCTTGGAACCAAGAGATAGAGTTGAGGACAGAGCTTCCTACTGGTCAAGTAAAGGGGCAAGTGATCCCAAAGTTCCTGAAACATTGATCTATAAGTTGGTTGCCAATTTGTGTGTTGTTACTGAAATCCATGTTCAACCATTCCAAGGTAATTCTTATAGCCTGTATATATACTTGTGTTGTAACTTTGATATTAGTTTGACTCATGAACATTTTCTATATAACTGACCAAGATGATTATGTTTACATATCAGCATCTTTTCAGTATGACTTTCCTATATATTCATCTAAGGCTGTTCGATTTAGAATGGGTTATCCCAGACATCCATTGAGGTTTGATGAGGACGACAGAGATGCTTTTTTAGCTGCACACAAATGGATGGATGATGAGTTTATTTGGACTTATACATCGCCAGAATTTCCGATGGTTCAGGTGAGTAGCACTGTCGAATTTGATTAGCTCATTGTTTAGTGAGAAAGGGGGGTGATGGGGATTTATTGGCACTTTCTTTTGTTTACTTAGACTCACCAAACAAGAGGTCCTAAGCTTTGTATAAACAATAATAACTTTTTGTAAGCTGTCTTCGTGCTTGTAACATCTTTTTTCCACCCAAAACATGTTAGATATGTCTATTTTGATGCAAGTATAACTGTAGAACGCTTGACCTGTATTCTCATCCATGTTCTCTATTGTATTTTGGTCTTTTAATCTTGGAATTTCCCATATAGGTTATGTAAAATGAATACGTATTGATCAATAGAATATAGTTGTCACTTACGTAAGCAGGCACATCTTGTCATCATTGACGTAATAATGAAACAGGAGAACTGCTTGCAAAAGTTCAAGTTACCAGAACCTGTTCTTTGCATTGGAGGGATTCTGCAGGTTGAGTTATTGGGTCGGGTTCAGAGACAAGAAATTGATGGATTATACTACATATGGTCAGTTTCTAACCATTCTTGAGCTCTCCCCTCCTGCCCATAAATGATAATTATTTCAGTAGTCCAAGCAAAACTCAAGCCTGGAAGTGAATGTTGAAACTCTTTCTTACTCGTAAAAAAGGGTACTCGATCAAAATTTAATTTGCTTTCCAAGGAAAATAATGAAACTCAAGACTGCAAGTAATTACTTTCCAAGGGGGAGAGAGACACTCTTTTGTCTTAAATAATAATTGTTCTTTGCCGCCTATATTTCATCCGTTGTCCATTTAGTTATAGGGAAAAAGAACCTTCTATCAATTGTTGTCTACTTTCCTTTTATGCTATTAGCCTTGAATGCATCTCAGTAAGTCTAAACTAATCATTGACACGTTACGCATGATATGTTTGTTAACAGAGTGCTTATTTTTTGTTGCATTGTCAGATTTTTTTGGTTGGTTCTTACTTCCACTGGCTCATTTTTTTGTGGTGCAGTGTTTCCCATGTTCAAGTTGTGGGACGATCGCTCTTACTGCCGTTTGATATTCAAGTGCTTGACCCCTCAGGATTGTGTGCCCTAATATACAAACCGAAAACAGAGTGTTGCAAGTCTTCAACACAATCATCTGTGACAGAGGCAAGCAGGCCTTCTCACTTCCACGCATTAACCGAAAGATTGATGCAGCTGCTGAGGAGTAGGGTTGTTGTTGCCAACCGTGAATCAGACAAGGACCCGTCATCTGGTGTATGATATCTCGCTTTCCATTGCTTTCTATCTTCTATATAAATCCAGCTGGGTCTGGAGAGACATTAGTACTATCTGGTACTACTGAGATGGTGTTGGATCAGTGATAAATATTGTTGATGCAAAGAATTGTCTTCATAAATCAAGCTCTCAGCAAGGTATATTGTGCGGTCTGTGTCCCGTTTGACCAAGGTTTTATATAGTCTATGTCCCAACTCCTAAACAAGGTCTTGAGAAATTGTCTGCCTATTGGGACCTACTCAGAGCCATGCAGGAGCAAACTGCCTCCTATTTCTGAATTTCGATGATAGTGTTTTAGCATAGAGAGCATTTTCTTCAGCGAGCCCAAATTACTTTCTTCATCTTGTATTTTTTTTTTTTTTTTTTTTTTGAAATTTGATTAAAAAGAACACAGAATCGCGTGACATAAATCTAAACATGTCATGATTAGTAGAAGATAAATAGTTAAAAAATTAAACAAATACATAAGAGAGTAGATAACAATTACTATTTTCCGGGCAAAAGAAATAACAATTGCACTTGAGAGAAAAATGAAGTTGAAGATGATGGGGAATTAAAAAAAATAAAATAAAATAAAATAAAAATAATGAAAGATGGAAAGAGAGATAAAAACATTAAGTGGGCAACAGACATGGTAAATTATAATATCTTTTTAAGAAAAAGTCCAGTGATTCACAATTTTTTTTTCACTGTCCCATTAAACGACTACAACACAGGATAAGATTGACCACGGCTCTTGCATCCCATGAAAGACACGACGAACCGCATTAGCTAGCGTCGAGCGACGACTCCAACCAGTCCTACTTTGAACGATAATGTGCCAAAACGAATAGAGCATCTCTCTCTCTCTCTCTCTCTCTCTCTCTCTCTCCGCCTTTTGCTTCTCCGCGACCACTCCTTTTCTTGCTCACTTTCTTTTTAAATAATTTTCAAGAATATGGGAATCTGTTGTTATTCTATGTAGAATAAAAAGCTTTATTCTTTTTGTTTTGGTGAATTATCACATAGCACACCTTAAGTGTTTGGCAAAAATACACAAAGAAAAGCTCACTTTGAGGGGACCTCAAGAAAAAAATGAGGAAATGAGGAAAGAGAGAATAACTTTGATTCAGTTTTTGCATGCCATAACTAGTGTGTCCTCCCACTACAAATACTGACACTCCTCTAACTAACTAATGGGCCCAACGCCACTTAACAAGACGGTGAAATAAAGACAGTTCAAACAATTCAAACAAATAGTAAATGGGTCATGACCTGGCTCTAGAATAACATCCAAATAAAATAAATGACGTCGACACAACGAACAGTACCGAGACCAAAACTTCTAAACCTTTATTACTCAAACCAAAGCCCACAATAAACTTCAATCCACTACTGTTGATGTAAACTGAACTGTAATGAACTTTACTCCCTTGGATTGACAATAATCTTCATAATAACTTGCAGACTTGGGAGTAAATAAACGAGCCCTGGAATTTTCTTCCGGAAAACCCCTCGTTACATTTAT
This sequence comes from Carya illinoinensis, assembly GCF_018687715.1. NCBI lineage: Eukaryota > Viridiplantae > Streptophyta > Magnoliopsida > Fagales > Juglandaceae > Carya > Carya illinoinensis. The sequence goes on along the minus strand of NC_056754.1, from coordinate 10,453,394 downwards.
TTTATTGATCGCCAAAAATGCAGCCCACTCCATTCCAATGTAGCCACCTTCTTGTTTCATCTTTGAAATTAGTTCAATGGCTTCCATTCCATGACCATGAGCCGCAAGTCCTGCAGTCAACGTATTGTAGGAAATAGCATCGCTTGTCACCATTTTTTGGGATATCCTCTTGGTATCTTCCATGCTCCCATATCTAGAGTTCATGATATTAAAGAGTTGTAAATGAGATGCTGAGATTAATGTAGTTTTTATCAAGGATGTTCACAACCCAATTACCTAATTTCAACGCCCCCAAGATTTCCACAAGTTGGGAAAACACTCATCTGGTTTTGAGTCTTTAGAAGTAATCATATCTTTGAATAGCTCAATTGCCATAAATGGCTGCCCATTTTGAGCATAACCTAAAATCATCGAGTTCCAAGACACAACATTCTTTTCTGGCATCTTATCAAATAGCTCTCTAGCTGAAATCAAATTCCCGGCCTTTGTATATGCCTAAATCATTGCATTTCATGTTATAAAGTTCCTATACGCGTCCAGCTCATCAAAAAAATTTCAGGTAGTTTTGAAGCTCCCGCACTTTGCGTGCATGTTAAGCAGGCAGTCTAGACAAAGCAATTTAGCTACATCTTCTTCTGATCGAATTTTCTGACAAGTGAATCCACATGGGAAGGATCACCGCGCAATGACGACAATGAAATAACAGTAACCCCGTTGTTGCATTTGGTTGAATCCCCACATCCAGCATATCATCAAACAATATTAAAGCCTCCACAGGAAATCCCCCCACTTCCGGTACCCATAAAGCATCTAGTTCTAATCCGCAAGAGTCTTTTCAGGCATTTCATCAAACAATATATCTGCTCAAACCAAATTTGAAATCCCTACACCTTCCCAACAACTTTATGTAAACATTCAACATAATCAAATCCTTTACAGCTTCTCTGATGGCCCTGACTTTTGTAAAATTCTCATCAATAATCCCAGGATACTGCACCATTCCAACGGACTATTTTATCATTACCTTATCTTCACTTATACTAGTTACTAGTGCCCAGTATCTCTTTGTAATTTTTCTTACTTCACAGATCTCCAAACTGGCTTTTCTATTGCCTTCAGTAGTACTGTCCCGTGAGCAAAGTATGCTACAAGGTATTTTTGGCAAGCTTCGTCTTGTTGTTCCTTTCAAATGGTGATCATGCTTCTTCATTTAAATGGGATATGTGCTCTGCAGTTGCAACCCTAGGTTTGACAACTTCCCACTTTTCAAAGGGGGTGGACAGCGGGGCTCCTCCACCAGCCACCCCTTTCGGCCTCTACAGACCTTTTTTTTTTTTTTTTTTTTGGCCGCGGCGGGGTGGGGAGGCGCTGGGGGGGTGTGTGCAGGCAAATGCCTGTATGGGAATTGAGGACAAAGCCCAAGCTAGATCCTGACCCGCTCAAGATTTACCTTGTCCACTCAGCCTAGTTATACACACGTATATATATTTAAAAAATTAATTTTTTTTATAAATAAAATGACTTCATTTTATCTTAGATTATGTTTTTTTAAAATAAAAAGATGACGCTTTACACTAGGTTTGGTTTACAACTTAACTCTCTCTCTCTCTCTCTCGTTGGATTTTGAGTTTTGAATTTTTATTTTTATTTTTATTTTTTTTCGATTTCTTGCCGACAATGGGAGTTTTGGGTGGGGTGGGCGGACGGTTGTGGGAGCTAATTGACCCGGTTATGAGAGCTAATTCACCGCTAACACACAGACAAGTGCACCCATCCATGGAGGGCGGGGCCCTACTTCCCACACCCTTGTCCATGCAAAAGGGGGTGGAGCCAACAGCCCCCCTTCCAAGGGGTGTGGGTAGCACCTTTAATTTGTAATCATCAGAGTATAAAGAGTGACTACCATCAGTCTACCAGAAATATTGAGATACTGAAGATTTTTTAATGTGGCTTTCTCTAGCAGAGGACCCACTAGCAAAGAGAGAGGGCAAGACAAAGTTGTTGCTGGCAAGCAAATCGTAGAGGACAAGGATGAGAGACTTCAACTAGGTGTACTTGTCATCGATTGTGGGCTACTGAGACTTCTTGGCCTCCTTCACCTTCCAAATTCCTCTTTTTTATAATCCTTAGACTTCGACTTTCGACCCCCGTCTCCTTCTTCATGGCCTACAGCTGCAACTCCATTGCTGCACCATCTCGTGCTCATGCTTGTTCTTTATCTTCCTGCATCGCACAAACTCGACCCATTTAAACTTGATGTCCTAAATGGGTCAAGTTTTCGTTAAATTTGTTCTCGAAATCCTTTAAATGTTGTTGGAAAATTGTGATTTTGATTTATTTGTTCTACTAGCTCCCTGATTTTGTTGATTGATACAAGAATTTCTTCCAATCTGATTTTGTTGATTGATACAAGAATTTCTTCCATGATTGATAGCATAAAGATCGATGTCTCTACGATACCAATTTGTAACACGCCCCAAGTGTTTGGCAAAAATATACAAATAAAAGCTCAATTCGAAGGAAGCACCTCCAAAAGAAAGGAGAAGAAGGAAATGAGGAAAGAGAAAATATCTTTGATTCAATTTTTGCATATCATTACAAGTGCATCCCACAGTCCGACTACAAATATTGACACTCCTCCAACTTAACAAGACGGTAAAATAAAGACAATTCAAACAATTCTAATAAACAAATAAATGGGTCATGGCTCAACTCGAAAATAACACGTAAATAAAATAAATGGTCACAGGCCGACACATAACCAACAGTACTAAGCCCAAAACTTATTAACCTTTATAACCAAAGCCACAATGACTTCGGTCCACTATTGATAATGTAAACTGAATCGTGACATCCGAAGATAAAATGTAAAATGGTAGAACAAATACCGTGGGTTAAATATCAGAAAGTAAAACTTTTTGTTTCGGCATTTGGTTTGTTGCTCTATAGAAACCCCTTGCGCGAGAGAGAGAGAGAGAGAGAGAGAGAGAGAGAGAGAGAACTGCATTCATGAACGGTGAATGCAAGGGCTTAAGATACCATATAGGGGACATCTGTTATGAATAAATATGAAGTTCTGAGTTTATAAACGACTAAGAGCACTAGCATTGGCTTCATCAAAAGTCAATGCATCTTCAAATTTTGATGAATTTACTTAAAATGAACCTACATTAAATTCATCAAAGAGGTATTTGGAAAGTTTTGAGTTACAGTAATTGTTGCTCTTCCTTCAAATTTGAAGGTCTACTATTCAACATTCAAATTAAATATTTTATTCTAATTTTAATAGGCAATAGTTTTATTTTATTTTATTTTAAATTAGTTGGAAATCAATTATTTAAGTACTAAATTAAACTATTAATGTCCATATGGTTAGTATAATTACAAAATATGAAGAAAAAAAATTAAAAATATTATTATTTAAAAAATAATATTATATTATTATTTTGATGAATTTAATGGCTAATCCAATGTTGTTATAGATATGAAAATTTTGAATTTATGAAAAATGTATACTTTTCATCAAATTTTGAAGATGAATTTGATGAGTCCAATGCTAATACTCTAACTGGACTTTATGGAAGGCCTTATCAAGGTGTACATTTTTTGTAGCCATGGAACGAGGCCTAGCCTTTATTTCGCAGTCTCATAACGAAATGCATACGAATCACGCCTACAGGAATGCAGCTTACTCGCCACGTCAGATTTTACATGTATGCGAATTAGTAATGATACTTTTTATAACTCTTTAACAAATCTATCGTAAGAATATGGTCATTCTGCTACCTAAACATGGTAGCCAACGCATCCAGAGCCGTGGTTCAGGAGCATTTGGTTAGCAATGCAGTCGAGTATCGAAATTATTCAGATCAACCCTTTCTCACATGAGCTCTGAATGTATATTTTGTCTCAATCTCTTCAGAATCATGATTTAAATTGAAGCAACTATAATGTTTCTGACATACTAACACAACATGAAAAACTCAGGAATGAAACATGTAACTATCATATTAATACGAAATTGTTGTTGAAGTTCTTGGCCACTAGATTACACTTGCAAGCTTTGGATGGAGACAGAAAGCCATCGAAATAGATGTCAAAATACCTACTGCGAACAAGAGCGTGATGTCACAAGAAATTCTGCAATTGAGAGAGAGAGAGAGAGAGAGAGAGAGAGAGAGAGAGATTTCAAATACCCTGTACAAAAGATATATGGTGGACACTTACCCACAGAAGCGAACAATTGATTGGCCAAATTATGTTAGTCACCCCTTCCAGCCATAACTCATATTATCATCAAAGTCACCATTTAAAAACCCGTTTTCTGTGAAGTCGTGGGATATATCCGGTATTACCATATCATCCTGCAGATGGAGATTCTGTGGTAGATCTGGAGATCTCTGGTTGAATCCATTATTGCCACCAGCTGCAGAGTCACTGTTTGAAGCAGCTTTGAAACTGTTACTCCGACTTGGAGCAGGCCCATTACTTCCCGACGCATTAGCCATGGCTGCACCTGTAGGGTTGCCTCCAAATCCTAATCCATTCCTTGCCACACTTCCATTTGCATTTGACCCAGCAAGGGATTGTTGTTGCACTCCACTGTTAGACATCTGCAGCAGTTGCTGGATCATCTGCTGTTGTAAGACCTGGTTGCCTTGGGAGGTCTGTGGATGATTTTGTTGCAACATGTTATTAGCACTCAGTGAGCGTTGCTGCAGTTTCTGTGGTTGCTGCGGCTGTGTGGGGGGTAAATGGGGACTTGAGAAGCCACTGGAAGGTAAATTCTGAATGGATCCAGGAATTAAAGCAGCTGCCCCTTGGAGATTTGAAGACGGACTCTGATTAGAATTATTTAAGGAAGACGAAGCCTCCTGTTGAAGCGAGTTAGGATTTGAATTCATAGAGTTCTGCCTCATGAGCATATTCTGGTAACTGGTCAGAGCCAGAGCAGCTTGTGCCGATCCGCTTAAAGCTCCTCGACTGACCATGTTATGACTGTTGTTTATTTGGTTATTTAGTCCAGGATGCAATGCCATTAGCTTATTGAGGGTATTCCGGTCAGTTGGGAGACCCTGCACGTTTGCTAGTTGCTCCATCTCCTGCATCTTTTGCATCTGGAGCTTGGCAATAGAGGCATGTCGAGGATAATTTTTCAAGCCCTCTGCAGAAGCGTTGCATTAAGGACCCAAACAAACAATGGATACATGGTTTTAACATGGTCTTGCACTTCTATCTTTCCTAGGCTTCCTATCTTCAGTCTCGGAAGATAGGAAGCCTAGAAAAGATAGCTAGAAGTGCAAGAATATGCTGACTTCCAAAAATGATAGGTAAAAGCCACAAAGGAATTACCGATTGGCCCGACTTTATGCTCCCGGCTGAAATCTATCAGTTCTTTCATGCTATTGACAACTTCAGAGATCTATAAAGAGTTGAAGAAGAACAATAGGAAAACTCAAGATGAAAGTAGAATAACATGTCCTTTTTAACTGGGTTTCATGTCAGCTATAGATAAAAATACATACCTGCAAACACCTCACATATCTTTTTGAAAAGCCCAAGTCATTCAATGACTGTAACTCCAAACTCTTGGCAAGCTGACGCCCTGCTGTCAGTACCCTGAGGAAAAGCAATTGAAAATCAGTGCAACCTCTCTTCTATTTGAGCAAACTATCCATTTGATGAAATGAGCTCCAGCCAAAAAGTATTAAAGAGAAATATCAAATCGCTGAGGAACTTTCTATGGTTTGATTCACTCACATATTACTGTTTGTTTGTAGATCCTGCCGAGAAACCCCATCAGATCCACTTTCAGCAATCGTACTCTGGCATTTCTGTGCAACCTGAAGCAACTGATTCACCTGCAAGAGAAGTGACATTAGTACTCGTATATGTTTCTGTTTAGCAATCCAATATGAGTAACCCAAATAAATTAAATCAGGACCAGGGGGATACTATGAAGTGAACGGAAATAAATACATTTCTTAAGACTCTTGCCTACTTAAAGGTCAAGTTTGTGTCAGAAAATTTAGTTTTATTCATGATAAGCATTTTGTGGCAATTAGGTTGGGAAATTATAATGAATAGAGACGTCAGCATGATCAAAACTCATATTTTTCACTTTTTTCTTTTTTGCATTGACAGCAGTAAATATCTTTTTTTGATAAACTTTTTGACTAACCCCATATTAGGAAATAACTGAAACGTTAACAATGAAAGGAAGCTCACTTCTATTATTCATTGCATTCTTTCAATCAAATCCTTATGTCCCATGTATTTGGGCTGTATGCCCATTTCTCATAAAAAATTCCTATTTACTGATAAAAAAAATTATTAGAAAAACCTTTACAAGTTGAAGATCGTAGTATATAATCCTATAGGATTGAACTTCAAAACTTTTCTCGTCAGCTTTTTTAAGATGTTGCTTATAGTACATTTCCTATGTTTACTGGAAACAAATATTACATAGCATCTCTTGCATGCGTTCTTGATAACTCTTTTTTTATTGGCACCGGATGTCCGGGAATAGCATCCCAACTAATCCCGGGGGTGCACAGGCCCTCGGCCAGGAGTTTTCCTCAAGTGCACCTTGGGTATTTCAAGGAAAAAATCCCTCAGTCCAATGGCCCCTAGAGATTGTTTGCACGGTTGCACCCAAAGGGATTTCAACCTTATACCCGGAAGGAGCATAACCCAAGTCCAAGGCCCTTACCACTAGAGCCAACCCCTAGGGGCTATGCATTCTTGATAACTATCAAATACAGCTCCCATTTTAAAAGGTCACAATCTAATGATCTATTCTTAGTAATAACAAAATCAAGATTATTACCAATCCAAGGATGCAATAGTTGACAGAATCATATTGTCAACCAAAAAAAGCAACAGTTCATGAGACATACAAAATTAATACCTGCGGTGCAACCAACCTACGAGGAAGAAGTTCTTCGTGCCGCTGTGCACAAAATTCCCAAGATAATATCTGCAAAATTATAAAATTCCAGCAAGTAATTTGCAGAACATATATATAGAGATTAAGAACACTTCAATTGAGATTATAAGCTTTATTAACCTTCAGATCATGGGTGAAAATGATACGAAGCTGACCCTCGCGAACAACACGAAGTTGCTCATAAACACTCTCTTGGACTGCTTTTCCATATTCTAACATCATTATTCCAGAAGGAAATATACATTCCCGTGGCAAGTCCAAAAACAGAAGCTCATCTATGACCCCACTACCAAACTTGATCTCATTAAGTCTGGGAAGTACTTCAAATGTTGCCTCTGCAATGAAGAAATGTACTTAGACTTGATCAGAAATCCTCCCAAAGATAAAATCTTCAAATGCAAACATTTAAAGCAACTTTCTCATTAAAGGTGAAGCTAAATTCAAGACCTGGGCATGTTGTGAGACTATTAAAAATCAGTTGAATTAATGGACTAATTTTAGCAGTGCTCATCATGGTTACAAGTGAATGTTAATCTGATGCTATTTTTTGCAACAGAGTGATGTCTGTACATGTCACCATGGAGTTCATTGAAATTTAAGAGTAAAGGGTTTTTTCCTTTGAATTTATCAAGAAGTTGCGTATAGGAAGCAGTAGTAATCCATGAGTCTTGTTAATATTATTTAATGCTTCTCCGTAGCAAGTTTCAATACTCAAAAACTTATATTATAGTCACAAAGTCCAGATCCTGGTCCAATTAGAATAAGGAGTTTCCAGCAGCCTATAAATATTATTTAACCAGTTCAATCCAGAGGATTTTACTTGAAGTGTCTTCTCACGTTATTTCCAAGGACTTATGTAATTCTGATCCTAGGTGCATGGTCTAAGGGAATCCAAGCACAGGGCCTTGAAACCATTGGGGCAGCAGTCCAAAAATATTAGTGCTGCTCTTCCAATTCGTTAAAGATCGAGTTTAAGTAATTTTCCAGCAGCATTTATGCCGCTGAATGATTGCATGATGCAATTGTAACCCTAGGTGAGAGGCCTAGAGGAAGCCAGGTGTGAAGCCAATACTCTATTGTAATTACCCACACTACGTTGACTCTTTTAAACACAACATCAAAGCTTGATAAGTACTCCAAATCTTAAACATCCCACATGACCCTGTCATCCATCAGTTATTATGAACTATTAGTTAACATACAGATGGTCATAACTTTCATGCGACTGTTCTTTACTGTGCTTTCTCCAGGACAATCCTAACACCGTACTAATATATCTTAAACTTCAGTAAACTTCCATTTTAAATATGAAAATCCTCCTTGGGCTTCCATAAATTCTTGTAGACATATTGAGGTTTCTCTGAACTTTCATTGACTAACTTTCCTTTAAATTCACACTCATATGCATAGAGTAATAAAGTTATGACAGATGGACTTATTGACCAAATAATAACCATTAATAATAATTCTAGCAGTCATTAATACATAATATCTTAACCCCACCCCCTCCAAGACAAAATAGAGTTAATCAACTAAATCACCTAAAAAATCTTCCAATTAAAGTGCTCTCTACTGTAATTCTAATTTCCTTACCAAAGCCCCTTCCAGATTTGGAACCACAAATATCACACTGCCATGCATCCTGGAAAATAGAAGAGTAAAAATTAAGAAAATAAATCGTCACTGTGATAAACATAATCGTGCAATTCAAGAAGTAGAACATAGACACTGAAGACTTAACTAAATACATGCAATGAATAAGTTTTAAAGTACGATTTATATAGAAGCATGGATATAAGGTCATTGTTGATTAATATCAGAATCAAGTTGTGACTACAAAGACAATATTTCGGTATTCATCATTGGATAAAATTTATCTGAGGTAAGTATAAAGTTTATGGAGCGAGTTTATGTGCAGCTAGGGGATAATTAATAATAATTAGTTAGTATAATTTAGGATTATTTTTTTTTTTTGATAAGTAAGTATAATTTAGGATTATTTACCTAACTTGTTTAAGACTCCTAATATTTATCTATTCCCTTATTCAAATGACCGATAATATAAAATGCTAATAAATAATCCTAAGTTTTCCTAACTAATTGTTATTAATTATCCCATAGTTGCATACGTAACATTATGCCTTGTAGATAAAAACAAAAGAAGGCTAGGCCAGGGGAAAAAACTGACCATGGCTGCCTGGGGGAAAACACCAAGTGCATGGTGCCCCACGTTAGCATATAATGACAAGCACCATCTTTTCTTCGCGCGAGGAGAGTAATACTCTGCCACAAACTTCCTCCAGTACATAATACTATTTTCCTGTGAAAGGACAAAAAATGAGAGAAAAAATATAAATAACAAGCTCTTTGACCTTCAGAAGCAACTAAATTAACAAATAACTTCAACATGAAGATTCTTCATGTTCAGAAAATGCTTGATCATTACAAACATAGAAATTCCATACGCGAGGAGGATATTAAGAACTTCATGTACAACAGAAAATATGTTTTATCCCCATATTTGAGATTCATAGAACTTTTATGATATTGAAGATTTAGTTCTAGAACCCTAGATATTATATGCTTTAGAAAGAATATAAATAAATTCTCCCAGTTACAGATATATATCCTATATATACCCCACCGTATACAAATACATATATGGATCCCAACACATATCAGACCCAGTTATGGAGCATATTTTGAAGTATCTGTGATTTCTAGCTCTTACTAGATGAAGAAACAAAAGCAAGTACTCACATGTGGCCGTTGCCGCTGATGATAGAGGTATTGCATCAGCCGGCGAGCACAAACACCACTATCATAGGGACGCTTCATGCCTGATAATGGTGGCATTGCCTGTTGTTGCAAATGATGCCTCAACTGCATCTGCTGCTGCTGCTGCTGCTGATGCTGATGCTGCTGCTGCTGCTGTTGCTGCAACTGGGCTCTCTGTAACTGTGGCATAGACTGCAGAATCTGTTGGTGCTGCTGTTGTAATCTCTGCTGCTGAAACAATGCTTGTAACTGTGGATTACGGCCTTGGAATTGCATAGGGTCTTGTCTCTGCAGTAGCTGTTGTAACACCTGCTGCTGCTGCAAGATGTCTTCTTGCTTGATATCCAACCGGGGTTTCTTCTGCACCTGGGATAAATTATTTGGATCCTGAATGAAAGCTCCAACTCGTGCACCGATGGAAAGGGAAGCTTGGCCAGTTTGGGATGCAGGTAGTGATGTAGCACTTGAAGCTCCCTGCGGCTGCTGCACATGTTGTGCATTCCGGTCTTGATGGGAATTTTGCTGCACTACAGAAGACCCGTCCATAACTGATGAGCCCGAAATACTAATGTTATTGGACGAGAATGACAAAGGCGAAGCTGGCAGACGCAAGTAAGACTCTGTATTGATGCTTGCACTTCTTTGCAAATGGGGACCTCCTGAAAGTGCAGAGTTTGCATCTGTCACCAACGAACTTGCCCCGACACTTGGTCCAGAGTTTGCCACACTGTTCATCGCAGCATTGCTCATATCCCCCGAAACAGGACCCAGATTTGAACGCCCAGGTCCAGGAATTGAATTAGAAGAGTTTCCAAAAGACGAGCTCAAGTGAGAATTAACTACAACCTGGGATTGCCCATCTCCCTGGAAGAATATTCCAGAACTTGAGGAAGATTGGGTTAATCCTCCAGCCACTCGAGAAGGTGCCATGGGGGGCACCACCCCTTGGTGGCTGGAGTCTAAGTAGCTCTCAAGAGCCAGACCTTACTAGGGTATATATGTACCAAAACAATTACGCTCGACCCAGTTAATATGATCCAAAAACAAGACCCGTGTTAGAAAAAGGCCCAAAATAGCTGCACAAGTACAGCATGGAAAGAAATTAATAGTAGTTCACCAACCAAAGGTAAAACACAATTCGATCCCTTGTATCTCAGATTTCACCAATAAGTACGGTTTTTACAGATCTACAAGCTCTAGTGCGTTCGAACTGCACGCAAAGTTTTACTCTGTTTGAGCTTTCAACAATTTGTCATGGGGATCTAAAATAAACAAACCAAATAACAAATTAGCTGTAGATGAATACCCTAGTTAAAAATAGAAACCAACAGGAAGCTCTATAAACTGTCTTACCTAGTTTAATTAAAGACTAAAAACATCTAATCTCTCACATACTAGACCTTGGAAAACAAAAAAACAAAAAACCTTCCTAAAAATTGCAACCAAACCCTAATTTTTCGCCATAAACAGTTTCTTTAGCAGAAAGCGAAAATCTTCCCAAAAAAAAGTACACATTAAAAAGCGCAGAAGCGGTCAAATTGCGTGACCATAAAATTAAACTAAAAAATATTATCATTAATCAAATTAAGCCCGGGATATACTGCTTTAAGAATCGTAAAATGCGATCGAACAACGAAATAGCCCAAATCGGCAAGAAATTAGAAGATTTCGGAACTCTGAAACCCACTTACTAAACTAAACTAAAAAAATCCGGTTAACGGGTGAAACCAGAAGATCAGAAGCTTACAAAGAAAACTTTAGAAAAATAAGTATAAAACAAATGAGTTTTTACAGTTTCATAGATCGATCAGTACATAAAAAGATATAAGTTAAATAAATTATAATCATAACTTAGATTAACAAAAACAAACAAGAATTAGAACAAGGAGAAACTACTGACCTCTGAAACGGGAGCTAAGAAAAAGCGGAATGTTTGGCTTTCTTAAGCTTAATTATGAAACTGCGAAATCGCGAGGAGAGAGACAGAAAGAAAGAAACAAGAATTCCGACGAGGCTGGCTATATACCTAGCGGGAATCGTAGAGAGGTGGGATTACCGGCTGCACTGGTTTCGAGCCCTATGCCACCGGTTGTGCCCGGTGAGGCGTGGGACGCGTGTCATATATATGATTGCAAGACGTAGACGGTGTTAGATCGCCACGGTCGCTGGCGATGTCTTCAATGACGTGGCAGAATACCTCGGAAGTTGCCTACCGTAGATCATGAGGACTTCACCTGAGTTCGGTCTCCGCGAGATATTATAAGCTACAGATGAGGATTCAATAGGTGATAGGACAGCAGGTATGCCACGTCACTCCAGGGGGGACAAATGCGGTATTTTGGCAGAACTCAGGGGTAGCGAGGTACATAAAACTCAACAAAAGATCTGATCTGGCTATGCCTTGGCATGCCAGCCAGAAGGTGTAGTTATACGAGACAATCTGTGGATGTAGGGGGAGTTTTGGGCCTTAACGGATAGGGACGGACCGTCGGATTGCCACGTGTGAAATCACGAGAATAATAGAATAGAACCAAACCAAGATTAACGTGTTGCTTCTTAAGGATGCCTTGTCTTGGTTGTCTATGCACCTAACCTCACCTAGCTAATTAAAACCTCTTGGGGCTACACCATAGAGTCACAATGTAGTATTGATATGTATTATTCTTTTATAAGCAGTAATGATATTTTATTATCAATGCACTTTTATTGCTTAGACCCCTTCCCATTAATTTATTTAGGTTGGCCTATTGCCTGCGGCCCCACTATTCACCATCTTTTGTTTAGTACCATAAACCTTCCTATGTTAAGCTATTAAAGAACATGGATTAATTTATATATATATATATATAATTTAGATAGAGTTTGAATGTTATCCATTATTATTATAGATCTTATAAAAATAAATTTACAAATTTATATGCTTAATATGATACTGATATATTAGATTGTAAATATATTTTTATTATAAAGTAGATTGTATTATATAAAATCGTATCAATTTATAAATTTATTTTTGTGATATTTCTTTATAATTATACTACTTTTTAAAATATAATATAATTTACATATTATGTCTGAATATTCTTTATATTATTAAAAAAAAAACTCAAATAAAAAACTTATAAAAACTCACTCATCCAATTATATTAAAGTAATGTTAGATGTGGGTTCCAATGGCATCAAATTAAGGGCCAAACATAAGCAGCTACCTTCGAAATTCCCACCTTGCTTTTAATTATTTTTGCAAATGTAGGAATCAGAGGCACGAATAGATTAATGGGGGTAATGGGTGAGATGACCCACACGGAGACTTGATATCGGATTAAGCAATTTAATTTTATTTAATTTATGATGTCATTAATAATTAAACTATTGTATTTTATTGATGCATGATTGATTGAAAGTGATATTTTGATGAGATAATTCCGGCTGTCTTAGTGAATTCTTTGACTGTCACTGTCTGTTTGGGCATTACACTCAGAGACCAATCCAATCCAAGCAAAGCTTGCGTTCGTCCTTTAGCTTGCTTGGAATAAAGGGTGCACTCCTGTTTTTATACTCAACCCTTAAATTAAATTAAAATTGCTACCACCATCACCAACACCACGCTCTCACAATCTTATTCTAAAATCTTTTTATTCAACACATACTATTACTAATAATATCTAAGTAATTTGGATTTCCGTTTCTCTTTTTTTATTAATATTTTTATATAAATTGATGAACTATTTATAAAAAAAAAAAAAAAAATCTCTTGTGCTAAATTAAAAGATAAATAAATAAATAAAGTATAAAAAAATTAAAAATCAAAACACTCTAGTATACCAACCACTTTTCCTTTTTGTAAAGTAAGGAAAACATTGTCCAAACTCCTAAACAGTCACGCTGTTTAAAGGAATATTTGGAGACTTGCTTTTGGACCTTATATCTCGGCAGAATATGAGAAAATTGGTACGCTTTCATATCTGTTGCCTGTTTTGTGCCAGAATGACCATAGATTTTGTACCTTTATTAAAAATATTCCCTCCTATTTTTTTGCTAAAACTGTTGTAAAGTCCTATATCTTCTTCTATCATCTTAGCCACATGTGTTTAAATAGGGGAGTATCTTGGCTGGAAAAGTATCAAATGAAAAACAAAGAGGAGTGACGCACCCAGGTGAACCAAAAATCTTGGGAAAGAAATCTCAGATATATTTTATCGCAAAAGTGTTGGAAAATTATGTAGGGAGTTAAAAATATCTGAGGTGATATTTTAATTTATTAGCACATTGTAGCTTAAAAAATAATATCAAATAAACATTAAAAAACCAAAGTTTATTTTGAAATATCTAACTTTTAAAAAAAGTGAATTGATTGAAACATAAAGAATGTTTAAAAAACTTTAAAACCCAAAAATGAGAATTTAAAACAAAAATGAAAAATTTTGAAAAACATCCAAACTTTTTTTCTTTTTTGTGAAAAAAAAAAGGTGGCTGAACCCAAAACTTTATGAGGTGGTTTGCACTTCCTAGGCGTGGCCCATGACAGCCCAACCATCACTTTGGTTGCCTTAAACCAGTCCCATGTTCCACCTGTTAATCGTTTTTTTTTTTTTTTAAGTTTCTAGTATTATTCTTACATCATCCATATGTTCAAAAAATAATAAAAAATAAAAACAAGTATACTATATAAAAATGATGAGTAGAATAACTCAATTAGTTTAGTATAAATAAAATAAAAAAATAAAAATAAATACGGTGCGTGGTGTATGAGATGATAAGTAGTAAACTCTAAAAATTAAAATATTTGTGTATGACAGTCCATGCAAGTCTATAAATACAGGATTTTTCTATACATCATCCTACACCACATATCACGCATATTATTAGTGCTAGAAATGTAAAGTGAATGTAATAGTGTTTATTGATACTTATATAGTTTGTTTAGATTTTTTTTTTTTTTTTTTTGAAAGAAAAAGATTGGCTTTATTAATACTCTCTATAGTGAAAAATGAATACAAGAGAGATAATTATCTAAAAGAATACTCTCACTCTCCTCATGGAGATCAACAGCACTTTTAGCCAAAACATGAGCAACATTATGGACACTCCTTTGGACATGCCGTACTAACCAATCTTGCAACTTGCTCAAGATTGTCTTAATATATCTAATAATTAGGCAAATCCAACTAAAAGCATAATATTGTTGCTTTAAGAGCTACAATGGCTTCACCCAAAAGAGCATCAAGATAGATAGCTTGATTAGATCTCAAAGTATCTATCACTTTCTCTTCCTAATTGCTGATGACAACTCCTGTCCCCACCCTATATTAAACTTTATCAATTGTTGCATCCCAATTTATTTTGTAGAAGTTCATTGGAGGAGCTGATCCATTGGCTATGTATCAGTTTATCTCTACCTACATTTGTTGGAGTTGAAATGGCATAACTCCTAAATTCTGTCACAACTTCTAATGAGTGATGCACCAGTATACTTGGAGGAGTGAATTTACCTTCAAAAACCCAAGAGCTCCTTCTTTTCCATATATGTTGATCTATCCCTGCAACTTTTAAAAATCGTTCTCCAATATTATTTGAAAACAATTCAGCTAGAACTTCTCTGAAAGATGTAACTTCAATACTACATTGCTGAATCCTCCAAGAACTTAGACTCCAAATATGGTGAGCTATATGCAAGTTCAAAGAGCATGAGCCATTGCTTACAATCGTGACAATTAGGAGAGTCCACCACCTTTCTATAATAAAGATTATGTTTAGTGGGAAGAGCCTCATGGCTAGCTTTCCTCAAAAACATTTTAATAGCATTAGAGACCTTAAGCTTCCAAATCTATGACCAAAACTTTGAGTTGGTTATGTCATATGATGCTTGTCCTTTCTTTATCTCCATTAACTCTCCTTAAAGATAATATGCACTTTTGACAAAGAACTTGACATCTGTTGTAAACCTCCATATTAAGATATCTAAATTGCCACATGGATTAATAGGAATCATGCTGATATCCTCCACTTCAAAATTAGAGAAGATGTCCTTTAATAAAGGAAGGTTCCAGTACTTAGTATCATCATCTATTAGTTCTTTAACTCTTGCATCAGTATCTAGGATACTAATTGAAGTTTAGATTTTGAGTAAAGATGGTATTGAAATCCATTTGTCTCTCCATATTCTCACTTATTCACCATTGCCTATTTTCCATAACAAATCTTCTTCTAGAAGTTTCCTTGCTGCCATTAAATTTCTCCAAATGAAGGAAGCATTATTCCTTAGCTTAGTCAATAAGAAAATTTGATGTGAGAAAATATTTAGCTTTCAAAGTCTATGTTGCCAATGAGTTTGGATTATGAATAATCCTCCAACCTTGTTTTACCAATAAAGCAAGATTAAAGTTTTCAAATTCCCTGAAACCAAGACCACCTGCATTTCTTGCTTTGCCAATACTATAAAATCCATTTTACATGTTTAAATCTTCTCCTCAATAATTTAAAATTTGGAAAAAAAATAATCTAAAGTTTTCAAATCCATACCATGAATCCAGGCATCTCTACAATGTCATCATTGAACCCATCCGAGGCATATGGTTTGGATATTGAGTTAAAATGAAAAATATTGTTTCATCTTGATAGCATACAATCTGCCCACATATCCTCTCTAGTAAATGCTAACATATCCTCTCTAATAAATATTGTGGTCAAAGGGTCACCAACTTATCAGCATGTACAAATTTTTTCAGATCATGCACCTACCTAATGTCTAGCTTGCGTTGTCAATTCTCCTTTTATAGTCATGTTTAACTCCATCAATCACAGGATATACTTGTATATATATTGTAATCTTGTACTTTCATACTCAGCGAATAGAAACAATATTTTCTCAATTTATTTTATGGTATCAAGAGCCTTTTTCAACTAATGTCATCAATTTCTTTTTTCTTTCTTTTCCTGTCATGGCTTTGTCTTCAACAACGAACTCCAATACCCCTACCTCCTCTTCCTCATCTCTCCCTCTTATTAATATCAATCAACTCATTACCTTTAAACTTAATCGATGAAATTATCTCCTATGGAAAGCACAATTGGTTCCCTATCTCAAAGGACAACACTTGTATGGCTTTGTTGATGGCTCCATGCCAGCACCTCTTTTACTACTTCCTGCCCCTGCAAATGACCCCACTGGTTCAAACTTTCTTTCTAATCTAGAATATCATCATTGGCAGTAGCAAGACCAACTTATTCTTTCAACCCTTATTTCTTTCTTGTTTGAGGATATCTTGGCTCATGTAATTAGTCTTCACACTTCCCGTGAAGTGTGGCATGCATTGGAAACCATGTTCTCTGTTTAATTCAATACTTGGATAATTAACTTGCGAGTAAATTTATCATCTACCAAAAAAGGCAGCAACTCCATTGATGAATACTTCCAAAAGATGAAGTCCTATGCTGACACCTTGGTAGCCATAGGCCAACCTCTCACTGATTGTGAGCTCATTAGTTACATTTTTTCAGGGTTTAGTTTGGACTATGATCCATTTATAACCTCCCTCAAAACTCGACTTGAATCAATGACCTTCCAGGAGACATATGGGCACCTCCTCAATTATGAATTTCGACTGGAACAATAGCAAACAACTTTAAATCTTCTTAATGCTATGGAAATATAGTTTCTCAACAACCATCACACCACAACAATGTACATGGTTTAGGATTTGCTTCAAATAACCAGTTCAATAATCGTGGTTCACGAGGACGCAGGTGTGGATGCAATTAGTACTTCACTGGATTACGATCAATTTGCCAAGTTTGTCATAAACTTGGCCATACTGCACTCAAGTGCTATCACATATTTAACTTTGCTTATCAAACTGAGCAAAACAATAGCCCCTAGGCTCACATGACCATTATACCCACCTCAACAGATTCAAGTTGGTACCCTGACATTGTAGCAACACATCATCTTACCTCTTATCTCAACAATTTAACACTCCAAGCTGATGATTATGCTAGCCTAGATCAAATGGTGTTGAAAATGGTGCAAGTTTGCCTATTCATCACATTGGTGCTTCTCAATTTTTATCTCCTTCCAAAAAATTATTTCTCAAGAACCTTTTCCATGTTTCTTCAATTAAAAAAAATTTAGTGTCGGTTACTAAATTTACTTGAGATTATGGTGTATTTTTTTAATTTCATCCATCCTTTTTTTGTATGAAAGATCTCAATATAAGAAAACTCCTCCTCCAAGGACCAACTAAATATGGGTTTTATATCTTTCCACCATATTCATTCATAACTCCATCCAAATCTGTCTTTCTTGGAGAACGAGTCTCGCTTGATACTTGGCACAATCGACTTGGGCATCCATCTCTTTGCCTAGTCAAGCATATTTTTTTTTCCAACAAACTTTCTATTACTAGCAATAAGACTTTTGTTATTTGCAATTCTTGTAAACAAGCAAAAAGTCACAATTTACCATTTTATATGTCACCATCTCATTCTCAAAAGTCTTTGGATTTAATTTTTTTTCTAATGTTTGGGGCCCTTCTCCTGAACCTTCAATTGAAGGTTATCGTTATTGTGTTATTTTTCTTGATGATTACAGCAAATTTACGTGGTTCTATCCATTAACAAACAAATCTCAAGTCTAACTTACTTTCTACATTTTTCAAAAGCTTGTTGAAAGACGATTTGATTGCAAAATCAATCGGTTCAAACAGATTGAGAAGGGGAAAATAGAAAATTACATAAAATTTTTCAATCTCTTTGTATTCATCATAGAATCACCTGTCCTCACACTCATGAGCAAAATGGCTCTTTTGAACACAAACATCGTAATCTTATAGAAATTGGACTCTCTCTCGTGGCTCATGCTCAAATGCCTAAAAAATATTGGTCCTATGCCTTTTGGACAGTTTGTTTTCTTATCAGCCAACTACCTTCTCTAGTAACTTAAAATCAATCCCCTGTTGAATATCTCTTTAAGACCAAGCTTAATTATAAATTTTTGAAGACTTTTGGATATGCGTGTTGGCTCAACATTCAACCTTATAATCGTTTTAAGTTTGACTATAGATCTAAATTTAGCATTTTTTTTTTTTTGGTATAGTCTTTCTCATAAAGGTTATTATTGTCTTCATATACCCACTGGTCGCATATACATGTCTCACCATCTACAATTTGATAAGAATCGATTTTCCTTACAAGAACTTTATTCAGCCTCATTAGAAAATGCGAAGATGTGCCATTCTCACAAGGCCTCTCTTCCTATTTGTCTTCAGGTTCCAATTAATGGCCCATTTCCACAAGTCAGCTCATCACCATCATTTGACTTAAATTCCACAGGTGGCCAATCTATACCATATGGCCCAAATCAAACCGCATCATCAGATCCACCTATATCACTAATTCCACCCACAATTGTCTCACGTTCAACTACAATATCATTGTCCTCAATAGATGTTTTCAACACCACGAGTGTTCTTGCACCAGCCACCAACTCCAGTGCAAACCAAGCTGCAGACTCTCGTACCCATCAAATGCGCACCAGATTTCAAAATCAAATCCGGTGTCCAAAAACAAGCACTAATGGGACCATTCCCTATCCGCTGCATACTCTTATCACAACAACCGAATCTGCTACTCAATAACCCACATGTTTCACCACTGCTTCCAAGCATCAAGAATGGCGACAAACCATGAATGCTGAGTTTGTTGCTCTTTTACGCAATGACACTTGGCAATTAGTTCCAGGCACTCTACAAATGAATATAATAGATTGCAAATGGGTATATCGGCAAAACGTAATGCCGATGGAACCATTCAACGGCACAAGACTCGATTACTGGCTAAAGGACTTCATCAAATCGATGAGAGTAATGTGTTTCTACATGGCAACTTTAACGAATCAGTGTTTATGGCCCAGCCGCCTGGCTTTATTCACCCACAATATCCTCTCCATGTTTGTCAACTAAAAAAGGTCATTTATGGTCTTAAGTAGGCTCCACGATCGTGGTTTAGAAAGCTCAGCTCTCAGCTTCTTGAATTTGGTTTTATCTCATCCAAAACTGATAGTTCTCTATTTATTTAGTGCTATCACAATTTGGAGCTATTTGTTTTAGTCTATGTCAATGACATACTTATTACATGCTTCTGATTACATGTAGTTGACTCACTCTCGCAACACCTTCGCAATAATTTTCAATCAAAGATGTTGAATAACTACATTATTTTATGGGGGGTGAGGTTCATTGTGATTCTAATGGCATCTTCCCATCTCAACATAAATATATCTTGGATCTCCTTCACAAAAAAAAAAAAAAAATATGACTAGTACCAAACCCATAACCACACCAATGTCTTCATCGCACACTCTCACTCTCTTTTATGGTGACGCCTTTCATGATCCTACTCTGTATCGTAGTACAGTGGGTGCTCTCCAATATGTGCTCCTCACTAGGCTTGATCTTTCTTTTGCTATCAATCAAGTGTGTCAATACATGCACCTCCCACTGTCAAACATTAGACAGTTGTAAAACGCATCTTTCATTATCTTAAGGCCACATTCATGCATGGTCTTCGTATAGCACCCAATTCAAATATTCTTCTCCAAGCCTACTTAGATGCATATTAGGCCCGTTGCTCCGATGATCGACGCTCTACAAGTGGCTACTTAATTTATCGACGCTCTATAAGCAAGATGTAAGTGTTTAGCATTATGAGAGTGGTAAAATTGGGATATTAACTTTGATGTGGCTTATAGCTACATTATAAATCTTTTTAAGTCAAAAATATCAGAATTTATCAACTGACTCAAGTACTATAATCTACTGTATAATTAAGTGCTTAATTCATTTTTGGTTAAACAATCTATTCACTTATCAGTTTAATCATGCAGTTTTGACACTTTATCAATGCACACACTAAGCATGTGGCTATTGACTTCTATTTTGTACGTGAAAGAGTCAGCCTCGGAGAACTTCAAGTTCGTTTTATTTCTGGCGAAGATCAACCCACAGACGTCCTCACCAAGTCCCTGGTTGCACCAAAGTTTGCCACTCTACCTTCCAAGTTCACCGTCGTTTCCTCCTCGATGAACTTGCAGGGACGTGATAGCATACAATCAGCCCACATATCATCTCTAGTAAATGCCAACCAATCCTCTTCGATAAATGCTATGGTCAAAGGGGTACCAACTCATCAACATATACAAATTTAAGCAGATCATGCACCCACCTAATTTCTAGCTTGCATTGTCAATTCTCTTTTTATAGTCATGTTTATCTCCATCAATCACGGGATACACTTATATATATTGTAATCTTGTACTTCCAAACTCAGTGAATAGAAACAATATTTTCTCAATTTATTTTACATCTTATCTCATCTCAAATTCTAAATACTTAAACACAAATATTTTTAAATTTAAAATTATTAACTTTTTTTTTTATCTAATTATTACAACTTTTCCAAATTTCAAACAAAACATAAAAAATAATTAACTTTTTCAAATTTCAAAATAAAAATTGTATTAAAAATTATATTCTAACAATATTTTAAGTTTATAATATTTTTATTCATTTTTTATTCTCATTTTTTAAAGTTAAATAAAATATCTTAACTTAAATCATTTTCTTACTGTTCACAAAATTTTATCAAATCTTTATATCATTCAAAAATTCAAATGAGGCATTATTATTAATAACATCATGTTTCGTACGCCATTAGGCCAAGTTCCAAGAATTCGGGTCTTTAGTAATGGGACTGTAAAACTTAGAGAAAATGAAGCTAGAGGAGGGTGGCCTGTGGTGCCTTCGATGCCAAAGTTAGTAAGGTTTCTTGGATGTTGACAAATAAACAATAAAGTAAAAAAAAAAATGCAGAGAGGGTAAGAGAGCGTTCCTCATACCTGAGGGTGGGTATTTATACTGGCATTTGAGGAGGGGGCAGATCTAATTTGTCCTCGTGTGTCCCTTGTCTTCATCATAATTTCTAGTTCAGTCTCCTTAATGTGGCATGCCTTAGCGGCGGCACCATTAATGCGACGCTTAGTTTGGGCTAGGTTGCCATATATACGGCTTGCTTCGGTAAAGGCACCATTAATGCAGGTTCCGTCTAATGTGGCCCTTTTGATTTCTCTCCTAATCTTTGATGAAACAGTATCAGAGATTGAATGGCTAATCTTTGTTTCATGTTCAACCATACATATAAGTACTCAAGGGCCGGGAAGAGTCCGAGATGCTAGATGACCGGCACATCCCTCCCGGGTCTTGACCATGGGTTAGTCTGATGGGACTTTAGTCTGATAGGACTCTTGTCTGCTGGGCCTTGGGCTCTGCTTGCTTCTCGCTCTCCGGGCAGGCCCCTCTTTGGCCCGAGAGTAGAAAGGAAAATCTCCTTACAGTTATGAAACAAGATCAGAAAGACGTGTCTGATGAACATCCTTTGCTCCTGACTAATTTCCGTTCTGCTAACTCGATGGCCCGAGTGACCAAACTCTAGACATATCGAACGTTTTCTCAGCTTCCAAACCCAGGCAAGAAAGAAGGAAGAAAATACGTAACGCACTCTCCTTTAAACCATTGTTTCAGTAGAAAATGATGATAATCCCTCCTCAATTCCCCGCCAAAAAAACTATCACGAAGTCCGCATCAATCTCCCGCCCGTCTTCAAAATAGTCAGACTCCCTCGAATCAGAAACAACTCAACCTCTCTGTTCTTCGTTTCACTCTCGGTATCTCCCTCTCCTTTACGTGCAATACTGTATGTATGTCTGTATGTATGCACGTATTTGATATCTAATGTAAGATTGTGTTTCGGTTTCAGGGATACCTGGGCTGGACGAGTCCTATTTACCCCGATGGATTGGGTACGGGTTCGGCTCC
The DNA here is from genome assembly GCF_018687715.1 of Carya illinoinensis. NCBI lineage: Eukaryota > Viridiplantae > Streptophyta > Magnoliopsida > Fagales > Juglandaceae > Carya > Carya illinoinensis. The sequence goes on along the minus strand of NC_056754.1, from coordinate 10,430,798 downwards.
CTTTAGATTCTGAACCATTTCGTGGGTTCGGATTCTCTACTACCACTCCGGCGCAGCTTGTGAGCAACCCATTTTTATGAGATTGCTTCTGATTCGATTCTTGTTGCGCTTCTGCTACTACCTCCAGCGCAGCTTGTGAGCAACCCCTTTTTATGAGACTGCTTCTAATTCGATTATTGTTGCGCTTCTGCTAATTTTCTTAATTTTGTCTTATTTCCTTTTGTTTTTGCCTGCTCCATAATGAACAGAAGCTATCGGTCTTTCTTTGGCTGCATTCTCCATTTGAGTAGCCTATGTTGGAAAATTTCTTAAGGTAATCTTCTTTTTAGTTTTGCTTTATTTTTTCATCTTCTTTTGCATGCGTATCATTGATGAGTATGCCTGATTTAGTAATGGACTAATGCAATTAAGCTTTAGAGGTACTGTTCTGTTTTACGACTCTTTTCTTTTTATTTTTTATTTTCTTTTATTTAATTCACGGAGATACTCTTTGCCCGGGTTTTACAGATTGATTGTTATAGACACGAACAAATCCGTTTGATTTCCATTAACATATTCTACTTAGTTGACCTGTGTTTGGGGCTTAAAACTCTTTCTGGTGTTTATGATAAGTTAGGGTAGCTCCATCCAATTTTTTAAGATGAAATTATTTTAATTAAGCACTGTTATCATAGCTTATGCTCATTCTGAAGTTGAGAATCACTTCCCTAGAAAGTTATCTTCCTTAGGCTCGAGATCTCTCTGATAGCAGAAATTCATGATGTGTTTTACGTTGCCAGGTCCAACCTGAAGAATGTGACGAGTCGATGCCATTGTTTTAAAATTATTGGCTGAAGGGTCATAATCCCCATGTTTAGAGCCACATGTTCTCGAAACATCTAATATATCGATGATCACTGCCAACAATTTGGTTTAATGATTCTATTTTATATTTCATGATGATGGTGCAAATATTGAAATTGTTTCATGTTTTAGACCGGTTTTTCTAGCATCTCAATAGGAAAATATTAAACAAAAATAAAAAAAATATTGCCCCCTTTTGGGCAGCATGAATGTCCAAGAGTCGAGAATTTTTGTTGGTTGAAAATTCTCTTGTTAAACTGGAGTGAAGTAGTTATATATCTGTAATATCATCAATGATAGTAATTTGAGAGATTGAACCCAAAAGTCCGACCCCCCGTCTTCGTTGATCACCAGAAAAAATATATTCCACTTCGAGCTCTATGCGTGCCATATTTCATAACCTGCTAAGGTGGAAATTTTTGCAAGGTGTTAGTCTAGCAGATCAAGCAAATATCCCCAAAGGCACTGAGCAAATATATCATTGATGTGGTATATCATCCCATAGTCATGTAGAATCTAAGTAACCAAACACTTACTTTTCAAGTTATCAATCTTTCTGCAGCATTTATTTTCTCACCATTTCAGGTTTGAGAGACAAATTGAAAGGATTGCCTACAAAATCTGAAGGATAACCTTTATTTTTCTCAGAGATCAGGTGGCCATGGGTTGGACATTATATTAGTTGTACAGCAAATAACATAATCTGCCATTGGATCTAGTTTATTTGACATGTTGGCAAAACACACGTAATAGTTGGGGGGCATGTCAAATTTGCATTTGCCTCCTTTGAGGTCTGTCGAAATTTACATTTGGCTCCTGATGGCCACCGAAATATGGTTGGTAATAATTTTACTTACCATTTGGATTTAAATCATTTTTATTTTAAATAATTTGATATTTCCAACTTATATCATCACCAATCTATTACTCCTCACGTTGTTGGAAGTTTTTGTTATTTTTCTTAGAATTAGACTCAGCATTTTGCTTATTGCGAGGACAAACATGATTTTTAGATTTAAGGTGGAAATGGGGGAATCGCGGGGGGGGGGGGGGTAGCTATTTCCTTAGATTTTATGTATAAATCTACGCTAATTTGGGTATATTTGTTTTTAGTGCCTTGCGTATGACTGGTGTGTACGAATTTCCAATTTAACAGAGGCTCATGTGTAATTTGAAACAAGGGAATGTGGTGTCACTCAGAACCTCAAAGGAGATCAATGCAAACTGTCCTTAACAATAATCATATATTTTTCTTCCTGTTGCTTATTTTCTTGAATTATGGAAATTTAAATGAAAAGATGGTGAAGAAGTTTGGCTGCAATAATTTTAATATTTATCCTTTTCAACTTAGTGTGCTGTATGGTTTTATTTACATGTAAAACGACTTTCTGATCTATAAGTCTGATAACCTTTTACCCGTAAGGTTAGTGGTTTCTTTTGGTTGTTAATGACGCACAAATGTAATCTCCTTGTCAAGTTGGAAAAATCAATTTGAAATACTATATATGCATTTTTCTCAGTGATTCAAAACTAATAGAAGCCAATTTGGAGTATTGCATACCAGAGTGCTTGCTCTTTGTTTGGATTGTTTACATACAGTAGTAAAGTTGGCTCTATTTAGGTGGGGTTCTTTAAACTCTTTCCTGTAGTTTTCTTAGGTGGGGTGCTATGCATATGCTTTTCTTTCTTTTTTTTCTTTTTTCTTTTTTTTTTTAATAAGAGATAAATATTATTGATATGAATGAAATAGGCATGGTGCTATGCATATTCTGATACATATAAAGCCTGGATAAGAGCTTCTTGCAAACAAATTTGGAGGTAAGCGCTTGTTAAAGGTTTTTTAAGGAATTTAGAACTCATTTTCAATGTGTAAATCAGTTCGCATCTTCTATTGAAAAGTTTGCTTTCTCATTACTATGTGGATGCTAGTTTAATGCCTGTTTACGCCACTGCAATCTGTTACCTATAAAGTATAATCAACCATTTGCTAGTTTTGCTCCCTTTTCAATCTTATAGAAAATTAGTTAATAAGCAACTGTGCATGACTTGCTTAAGAAGAAAGTGAAGTGTCATAGTCACTATCTCCCTTTAATGTTTTTCAGCATTAAAAAAGGATGAAGAAAACGAAATAAAGGTCTGTATTGCTAGGTATATACCTGGAACTTCAATAGAAGTAGAAACAAGTGACATCTTATGAACAAAAATAAGTTTCAACAAATTTGGTTTGTTTGATGTCCATTTATTTACCTGGACCTTGTTAGGGTACAAGACCTTAAAAAAATAGCTGAGGACTAAAGCTGATTAGTTATACCCTATCTCAAAACGAGGTTTAGTTTCTTATTTTTAATTGTTTCTTGAATAATTTTTTAATAAATATAGATATTATTCAATTTCAAGAAGTGGTAAAATTCCAGAAAGTAGCATATAGACGTGTGAATGTGTTATTATTGTATTGGCTCTTGCTTGAGAAAGGAAATCACTTCTAAAAATTCTATTACTACAGCTGCAATTATTTGCCATGAGGAAAAGGTAAAGACTTGGGACTTCTATACTTAGTTGGTTAAAGCAGTTCTTGTAAAGTTTTGATCATTCCTCTAGTTCCAGGAATTTAGAGCAATCACACGGAACACGGCCACGCAACATAAATTTCCAAAAATTTCTGCTTGGTCATGTACAAAAGAAATTGGTCTTCATCTTGTTGGATTCCGACTGAATATCGCAAACTTTTAAATTCCCTCAACAAAAGTTTACTGAATCACATTTCTTTGAAATGAAATACAAGATATTTTTCCCTCTGCTGTTTCTTGTGGTCAGAGGCTAGTCTTTGTAATTTATGTTTACAGAATGATATGGTATATAGATCTTTTATTGATCAACACCCGGGTCAAAGTTCCAGATTTTGGAGACAGAAGAAGATAATTGTGGAAGGGGCTCAATACCACTACGAGGCCCGTTGGGCTGACCAGTGGGCCTGGGTTACAAGTTGGGCTACTAACCTAAGGTCCCATGAGAACTTGATCCATCCTCAGAGCCCAGTCCATCTTAAACATCGGGAGAATAACTGTCTGAGAATCCTCCAGGTAAGGAAAGCTATCCAATCATTTGAGTAAAGATAAGTTTTTTCACCCCAAGACTTGAATTTTGAATAGCGGATAAGCCCATTATCGCATAATAATATAAGTCTCACGGGCTTTAAATATACAGACAACCCAGGTACCTGACAGCTATCTGATTCATTGGTATAGAAAAGAGAGTTTTTCATTGTGATTACTAATTTAGGCATTGGAGGCATTCCCCCGAACCTCTAAGCCACTCAACTCTTTGGTTGCAGGTGATCGTGGGTGAGTAGTAGTGAAACGCGTCCACAACAAATTGATTTCTACAAAAAGTTATCCAAGCCATACAACACCGGATTCTGCAAGAATAATGAACTTTTGGATGACCAAAATGCTTGAAGACTTTAAAACATGGAAGGGAATTTGATTGGTTACCTTGAGTCGCACGACCTTTCTGATGGCCAAGATTAGGCCTGTCATGAGACATTGCACATCACTGATACTATGTTTGAGAGAGAATCTGTGGTAAGCAGTTTTATGGATTAAATTGCTATTGTATTAAAGATGCACCATTAGAGTCCTTGCTTCTGAAAACAAGAAAAGGAAAACCGCTCACAATCCTCTCCTGGGCCTGAGAAGTGGACTGTTGTAGATTAGGGGCCCAAAATCTTTTTTTTATATATATAACTTTCTAGTTTTACACTCTTTTATCTTTTATCTTTCTTTTTCTTTTTGGTAAAAAAACAAGCAATAATCTTATTAAAATATTATGTTACATCTGACAACAACAAAAAAAAGTATAAAAGGTTTTGAAAAAATAATTAGAATTTCAATTTGAGACAAAGAATATTATTGATTATGGAATTATTGCCTGGATTTTTGTTTAATCTCTTCTTGATTTGGTAGAACAACCACTCTTTGCATGGGTTTGAAATCTAGTTAAGTAATTGAGCGAAGAAATGATTTTGAGTGCTACAATTGAGAGGGATATATACCATATCATACCAGTTAATGATGATTGGACGTTGGTTTTTCATGGACATATAATTATTGAAGTGTCAAAATCCCAAACACAGCTTAGCACCATTAAAAAACTAATCAATATGCTGTGTCGTGGGACTGGCTTATTAGAGGCTGATTTTCTTAATCAAGGATTAATCTTCCACGCAATACTAGCAGATTTTAACGATGCTGACTTCGATATTTTTTAAGACATCTCAAGCACTTAAAACCTTATTATTATAAACTGTTTCATATCCGTAATTTCTTAATTAAATAACTATGCACTGAATTTCTTGGTGAATTTGAACAAATAAATCTGACTTTTTATGTACACAATTAACAGATCATCATGCCACGACAAACAACGACAGGGTGGACTCCCTCAATGGACGATGAGCTGGCGACCACGTGTATTGAGACAAGGTGCTGGTGACGATAAACTATAATTAATTGCAATGCAGAGAGAGACAAGTAATTATCAACCTCACAATTCATAAAAGGGCCCTAAAATAGACATACAGTGTGGAGAGACACCAAGCCAAGCCTTCCACCAAATCGATAGGGTCATTTTCAACATCGCATTATGCTAACATGATCATCATCTACATATCTCTTTGTCAACAATACATAGAGGCGGGTCAGCCCAAGGTAATGGGGTGTGGGCTGACGGGGCAAGGTAATGGAGTGTGGGCTCCTGCTGCCCACCTCGTCAATACATATACATAGGGGCGAAATCAAAAAATCTAATTTGAGGGGAGCAAGTTACAAAAAAATAATTTTGAAAGGTCAAATACTAATATTCATATAATTTATTTTATAAAAATATCTTTAAAATTGTAATGATTTTAAAAATTTTGGGGGGGCTTAAGCCTCCCGACACTTGGTAGTTCCACCCCTGCTGATATACATGTATTATTTACACACACAAAAAAGAAAAAGGAATGACCCGTATTCAAACAAAATTTAGGTTTATGGTTAGAATTGACTTGGAACCAATTTAGAAAATATTTATGAATAATTTAATGTTAAGAATATAATATAAATAATAAAATTTATTTATTTTTATAAGTTTAAGTTTTTGAGATAAGTGTCGATTTCATGAGGCATCAAAATAAAGATCTTGAATTCGAATATCAACTTCACAGTACTCTATTTTATTTAATTAAATATTCTACGTATTTGACCCACTCATTAAGAGAGAGAAAAGCCTACTCATTAAGAGAGAGAAAGGCCCACACATGAGGGATAAATGAGAGTGTCAAAAATATAATATAAATAATAAAATTTATCTTTTCATATCTATTTAAGTGTTTAAGATAAATAATAATTTTATATTTAACATAATATCTCAAATTAAAATAAGGAAAATTGCAATATGGCTGGAAAAAATGGGCCATTATGTTTGTCTATATATAAATTGCAATATGGCTTTTTTTTTTGGATTATAAATTAATCGATATAACTTGGGGGGGTGGAACTCAACAATAAAGAAACTATAGTTAAATTGTAATTGTATTATTTGCACTATATCAGATTACAAGCAATGCGTCATAATCGGGTCGATAATTATACGTGACTTGCTAACTAAAAGGAGGGTAAATAAAATCAGGGCGATGTTTGACCTGATGTGATACCAATTAAACTGCAAGTTGCGTGTTAACAATGGCACGCATGCACAAGCTTGCCTATGTATGAAGCATGCATACATTTATATATATATTATTTGCCATGCATGCAACATCAACGCATGGTGCCCCATCATTGTCACGGGCCATACTTAGCTAGCTAATCAAGAAAAAGAAGGACATGAAAGAGGGAGGGAACTCAGTCGATGGGTTCATTTGGAAATTTCTTTGAAAGGAAAAATATTTAAGCATTATGGTTTAACTCTCAGAAGGTATATTTTTTACTCTCAAATAATTTGAAAATTTGTATTTTGCATTCCCGAAAAGTTCATTGTTGAATTGAAAAATGTTTCAACCATAAATTAGAATCGATTTTATTTATAAAATTAAACTTATAAATTGACACAATTTAATAGTATACGTTAAATTGTAAAAATATTTTTATTATAAAATAGATTTAATGTATCACATAAAATTATATCAATTTATAGATTTATTTTTATGAATTTTTTTTTTTTAATAATTGTAGCACTTTTCTTTACAATTACACTTTCAAATAATAGGAAAAAAAAATTTTAAGTAACGTGGTATAACCTTGTCGATAAACTCTCAACAGATAGCCTACATATATAACAACTTTTTGAACAAATTAAGCTGGAGAATGCAGAATTCTCAATAATTTAACGTTGCAAATATATACATTACGAGAAAAATAAGTGTTTATAACGAGTTATTTATAATAAGAATTATTTATAACTAGAATAGATTTATTTTGATAAAAAATAACTGATCATAAATAAATAGTTCTCTTGTATTGAATTGAATATACTTATAGATTAATACAAAAGAAAAACAAAAACAGTTTGAGCGTTTGCTAAAAAAACATATATATTCTAAGAGAAATAATACTCGTAATCATAAATGCGTAAATATCATATAATTATTTAAAAAAATAATAAATATAAAATTTATATTAAAAAAATTAATTTTTTTTTTTTTTTAAAATAATTACATAGACTTGCACATTTTACAATTCCTCGCCGCCTTATATTCTAAAACCGAAAAAGATGAGGAATACTTTATGTAGCAGTCCACATGTGGCTTAGGTGAAGAAAATTCTGATTCTACCGACAGCCCCAATTGTAGACGAAATTTGTGTGGGCAGCTGGCCGCTAACATGACATCCTTTGTCTCTCACATTTTACATACTATATATATTGAATGTCGGTTCTCATATTGTTTAATTTATTGAAAAAACATGGAGTTGTTGGATTTTCATTTTCAATTTTGTACATATATATATATATGCTCATATCATGCATAATTAATTGAATTGATTAAAACTAATTAATAAAGCGACATTCCACCATCATCTCGATTTATGCATGGCGTATTCATGGAGTACCCATTTCCCCCTGAAATTAAGTATGGTTTATTTGCAAATTAGATAACTGAAAAATGAAATAAATTCCAAAGTAAATAGGCTTGATAATGATGCGTCGTTTACGTATTATTCCACCGACAGCCATTTAAACTTTTAGCAAATGGCAACAATATTAATAGTATAGGAGTCTCATCAATATTCCTCTCTATGGTTGCCTCCTGGTCTTTATGAAAAATGCCACTTTTTTGTTTTGTTTTGTTTGTAGACGTAGATGCATGCGTATGGTCTATAGTCAATAATATTTAAGTCGATGGGTCATGGGTTGTTTGTTGCGTTGTTATTCATGATCACACTGTAAAAATCATAATATCTTTGCTATCATGTTAACGTGTCACTCTAATTTATTTTTCATTATAAATTAATATAAAGATTAATTAAAAAAAAATATCAAATCAACGTAGTAAAATTATTCCGAGTGGAAAAACCGAAATGAGCTCATGAAGTAGTAGTAGTGTGCACAAAGAAATAACAGAGGTCCAGAGGTCACCTCAATACATAGATCAAGACCTTCCAACACTTTCCCCCCCACCAACTATGGATTGCACCATCATACCCTTACTTAGGGTCCCATGCCCTAATTAGCTAGGGTCCCATTTGAGCTTTTATTCTTTCTTCTTTCCCCAAAACAAGAATATCAAACTTTCCACAAATAAAATTTTTAAAATAAAATCTATTAAATTCATAAATTAAAATTCCAAAAGAACAATAATATCACCACCGTTGTTATAATCATGGTCATGATCTACACGTATTGATCGGTATTAATTTTTCCGTAACAAGTTAAGAGTTTATGTTCCCATAATGATCTCTTCACTCTTGCAAGCTCCAAAAGATATCCAACGTCATTATATATATATAAATGATATTTAGTGCAAATTTTTTATAATTTTTTAAAATGTAAATAAATTTAAAATTTATATAAAAAATATTTTTTTTAAAAACTGTATTTGTAATTACAATATATAAAAATATATATACCTTCTAGACAATGCAAGGAGGCATAGTATTAAGCGCTATGATCATCACGACTTGGTTGAAGATGCTTCCAAGTAACACAACTTAAATCATTACCTCTAAATAAAAAAGACTTGAATCATGAATGCAATTACAACGTACGTACATCGTGGTACTACCTGTTCCGTAACCCATTAAACGTGATAACATATTTAGCAGTACGTGTATATATATATATATATACAGCATCAATCCTACTCGTTGCAAATTTTGTGATTCTTGTCTTATATATTCACAGATATCTATATATAAATATTCTCTCTACCTTTCACATAAAAAACTAAAAATCAGAATAATATCTAAACGAATATTAATATTTTAAGAAATGTTATAAATAAATCTTACGCTCTATGCATCCTCTTAACTAACACATGATTTGTTTTTTTCATTATTTTATTTAAATACACATATATTTAAACATTAAAATAAAATAATAAAAATGAAAAATCGTATATTAATTAAATAAATATATGTGATATAACATTTTCACGTAAAATTTCTCATTAATTTCCTCTATTTTTTGTTGATATAGTTTAGCATACACCCAATTTCTAAACCTGAAGAAAAACACTTGTTATAATCCAATTAATTCCTTCTCAAAATAACATTTATTTTAACGAATTTTCACTCTTTATATTTGTTAAAATACCTATTTTCTCAGATATTATTTTAGGCCAAAAAAAAAAAATGATGTGGAAGTCAACAAAACTAGAAATAATAGTTTCATTGTCACGTACCTTAATTAGACTTTGGCCACAGTCCCACAGAAATTCCATAAAACCACTGCAAGCAAAGCTATTTCCCATGACTGACAATTTTTATATTCCATTTGGTCGGTATGTTGTCAGCCAATCAAAAAATTTTTTTTTAACAAACAACAATAAATAAACTATTTTAATAAACTTTGGTTTTGAGACAACAACCACAATGGGTTGCACCGTCTGCATCGAACTACGTATGCATGGAATATATACCCTCCCACACACACACACACACACACAAATCCCACGTGGGATCACTGCGGTCTGCCGACAACGCGCTCCGAGTCCTAAACAAACTCGTGTAGTCTGCACGTGTTCGAGAATCGGTGAAATGTGAAGCGTACCTAGATTTTGGGGTCTGTCGTCGACGGTACCGATGCGCGCCACGTGTATTTTACTGCAGAGTGACGTGAGCGAATTTTCTTTATTGTCACGGAGAGTTGGACGTGGCCAAGTAAGGAGCCGCGTGCGGTCATATAACTTTGTTAAAAAGGAAAAATATAATTACATATTAATTTATACATTAATATAATATAATTAATTAAAAATTTTTTTTATTAAAAATAATATTAATTTAAATTTTAAATATGAATGAATTAATATTGATATATAGATTGATATAAGATTGTATTTGTATATAACAAAAACTTTTGTTAAAAGTACTAAAATTATTTTTTTTGTCATATTTTCTCAATTTGGCATGTACCTCTTCTCGAATGACGTCTGTGTCCTCCATATGGTAGATTTCTTCTATTTTATCCCCCCAAATGGAAAAGCAGTATCAGGCTTTCCAAACTCCTCTCAAAGTACTTGGGAGGGGTTTTTGGCATTTGTAAGTACATTTTTTGTTTTTTAACACTTGTGTAATCTTTTTTTTTTAAATAACACACAAAAAAGAATAAATAAATGCACTTATGTATAGTTCAGATGGAAAGATAAGATAAATTAATTTTAAATAAAAGTTAAAAATTGAATAAAATATTATTTTTTAATATTATTATTATTTTGAGATTTAAAAAAAGTTAAATTTTTTATCATATTTTGTATAAAAATTTAAAAAAATTATAAAAATAAAATAAGATGAAATTATTTTTATATCCAAACTAAGTGTTAAGGCGCAATTTTCGATTATTCTAACAACATCAAAGCTCTCTAGGCATTTGGTTCTATTTCAATGATTTTGGCTTTCTATAATGGAAAGACACAAATTATTAGCTGGTGAACCCAATTTCTTGAAATCCACTTAGACCACAATGTCAAGCTCGTTAAATTTAGAATCTAATGGGTCCATTGAGGAGAACATTACGTCTGGTTTTGGATAAGACCTAGTAGATATACCTAAGAAGGGGATTATGCATGTATCTATGAATTTGTTATGATTTAACTAATTTAGGAGAAGTTTATAACAATAAAATATGGAGTACGAAACAAAATAAAATAATGGATAGATGGATGTGAGAGTTATGTCATAAAGACTATTTCTTTTACATTAAGAAACCCTCTAAATACAACCATTTATTTAAGTATTATATTATCTCAATGCAAATGCAACCATCAAGAAATTAACTAAAATTAATTTGATTATTTTATAAATTTTATTTAAATTTAAAAATTTCAAATTAGAGATCCGTATATAAATTGAATATTACAATATTTATTATAAAAATTTTTGCATGCAGTTATTTTTATATATTTTTTACACATTCTATTTATGAGATTGATTACTATATTTTTTTAATATAAAATAATTATTTTAACTAATAAGTAAATAAAAAATATATAAAAATATTTATATGTAATATAACTTTATTTATTATTGTTTATATGATTTTTTTTTATAAAATATTAATTTATATGTTTATTTATTATCGTGTAAGAACTTTAGAGAAGTTTCCATCTAAAGAAAGAAATTTCTACACGTCCAACCATTAGGAAAGAGAAACATGTGGGTGTAGCTTGAAAGAGGGAAAAAGGGAGATGCCTAGAGGTTTCGCTCTCTGTTTACCATTGCTTATGTAGGTCACTGCCACGTAGATAATACCAGGCTGATGACTTTGACCTACCAACTAAGCCCACACATTTTTTTAAAATATAATTTGGGAAGTCGCCGTACATTTAAGGGAACAATTATTGGGCATCTGATTCCTAAAACACCCTTTATTGAAACGTGTCAACCGAATAGAGTCAGTCCCAAATACATTTCAATGAATCGGGATGTACGTTGTACTCTCCCCTAGAGGGGTGAGACTCCGTGAGAGGCCCAAGTTTCCAACTTTTTTTTATTTTTACGCTTTGAACAGGAAGCTTTGGCGGCTTTCGCAGCTTCTTTCCCTTTTCTATTTTTCAGTATATAATTTTTTAAGTGAACCAATAATTTAGAAATAATTATTGCTTATAAACATTAAACATTTTATATATTTAGGTCACAGCAGCCGGGGTAGCTGGCCACTCGTTTTAATATTCATTTTCATTTTCGTCTCCTTGCTCTCCTTCCTCGGGTTTTCCAGAACAAGAAGAAAGAGAGATAGAGAGAGACAGAGAGAGAGAGAGAGAGAGAGAGGATTGAAATTTTAGTCCTTTGATATTCCGTTTCTTTAGATTTTGCTTCGGCATTGAGTCTCTCGGCACGTTCTTGAGAAAAATTGTACTTTTCAGATTCTTGGGCTTTGGTTTTATTTCAGAAGAATTTGTTTGGCCAAGGAAATCTACAGCTGGTTGACTACATTTTTGCTCAAGAGATCTATTTTCTGAGCCTTGACAGGTTCAAGATTTTTGGGTTGCAGCCGGTTACTTTCGCCGGCCCGCGATCTCTTGGAGGCTTTCTTGGAGAGTAAGCTTGAGGGGTTCGATTTTTTCTTATGCGAGACGCCATTGATTGTGCAAAGAAAAGAAAAAAAGTTGAAGTCTCTCTCTCTCTCTACGCGTGGTTGTTGTGGGGTTGGACTCGTGTAATGCTGGGGTCAGAAGCTCCAACGGGGTCTAACAACCTTTGTCTCGATTGGGTATCTCTGATTTTCGACGCAGATCGCCCATAATCGAAGTTCACCGAGATCTGAAGTTCTTCGAAACATCTTAGGGACTAAATAACAAAAGAGAAGAGGAGCTAAAGATGATGAGAATGCAGACTAAGACCACGGGGGTGGAACCAATGAACGGTCGAGGTGGTGGTGCTGAGCCTGGAGGAACTTCCGAGTGGGAGCTAAGGCCCGGAGGAATGTTAGTCCAGAAGCGAGACCCGGATTCCGATCGCAACACGGTTCCGGCACCGACAATTAGAGTTAAGGTCAAGTACGGGTCAACCTACCACGAAATCTATATCAGTTCTCAAGCTACATTTGGTACATTAAACTCTCCTAACTCCTTAATTATCTATCTTTAATGGCATCCTTATTATGATTATTATTAGGATGGAATTGAAATTGAATGAAAGAGATACTGTTCTTAATCTTCAGAATCTTTATTTACATGGGAATTGAAAACGAATGGACATTTCAAAATTATCAATGATATTGGATTCTTGTCGTAGGAGAGTTGAAGAAAATGTTGTCGGGGCCGACAGGGTTACACCATGAAGATCAAAAGCTGATTTACAAGGATAAAGAGAGGGATTCAAAGGCGTTCCTCGATACTGCTGGGGTGAAGGACCGATCAAAGATCGTGCTAGTTGAGGACCCTATTAGTCAAGAAAGACGATACATTGAGTTGAGACGAAATGCAAAAATGGAGAAGGCATCGAAATCTATCTCAGAAATCAGCCTGGAGGTTGATAGGCTTGCTGGCCAGGTATCGTTCAAAACATGAGTGACGAGTTTTTCTTTTCTTTCTCCAGTAAATGAATGAGAAATGGAAGTTTTTAGTTTGTGATTTTCATGGGAATTGATCCTTGACTTGGGATTGCCTAGGTGTCGGCTCTGGAATCCATAATCAATAAAGGTGCGAAAGTTGCGGAAACAGACGTGCTTACTCTGATTGAGCTATTGATGAATCAGTTGCTTAAATTAGATGGAATTGTGGCCGATGGAGATGTGAAATTGCAAAGGAAAATGCAGGTATGCTTTAGATGTTACTTACCTAAACGATAAGGAAGTATGTTATTTCTCTTTAATTTGTGTTTCACATTGGTTTGTCCTGATCTTAATGTAGGTGAGAAGAGTGCAAAAGTATGTTGAAACTCTAGACATGTTGAAGATAAAAAACACAACACCGACAACCAGCAATGGAGGTCAAAATCCTATGCAACATCCTCCTCAGAGGCAATCAAACGGGCAAAGACGTGCCCCGAACCATGAGCGGCAGAGGAATTCCAATGGGCAGAGACTGGCACCAATTCAAGAGCAGCAAACGAGGCGTTCCTTTGGGCATTTGTCGATCAATCAGCAACCACAACAAGAGGAGCAGCAGCAATCAAGGCATTCGACATCAGGGGTAGTTGTTACGACCAAATGGGAGACATTCGATTCCACTCCTGCATTGGTTCCACTTCCTTCCACATCCACATCCACCTCAGCCACTCATAACTCAGACAAACCAAAGTTCAGTTGGGAATTGTTCGAGTAAGCCACAGGCCGCGTATATTTTTTTTTTTCCTTTTCTTTTTGGTTTGTGTGGATGCTGTGATTTGGGCTTGTCTTTTACTTGGGTTTGGTATCTTTTTCTCATTCTTTTCTGTATCTAGATTTTGTTGAGCACCCCCTTTAGTCTGTCATCACAAATAAATGGGGTCAGTACCATATATTGATTATTACAGACCTGCTGTTCCCTTCCTCTGTTTTCCTACCGCCATCTGAATGTTCAGTTCCGATAGGGATGTTTCCATGTAGATTCGTTACTTGAAGATTATAGGCTATAAGACATTCAGATGAAGGAGATGTGTATCTTGCAATCACTGTAATCCCATCCGGACAATGTTCTCTCTCTCTCTCTCTCTCTCTCTCTCTGAACTATTAGTTTTGTCCTTATAGTTGTGGGTTATTCTGTATTTCCATATCCAATGAGTGGTGCTTCCCAGTCGAGACAAGAAACAAAATCCTGTGTTTATAACTAGCTTCCAGTAGGGGCTACAAACTCACAAAAAGAGCGGTATCGACCAAGGGGATTTAGTTAATCAAATAACTAATCCACATATTAATAATAAAAATATTACAAATAGTAATCCACCCAATGATGGATATACAGGTCTGAGCAAAGTGGAGGGGATGAAATGATCAATGTAGAATAGGTTAGCAATTTAGAAGGAAATGTGTTTTGGCATATGATTGAGTTCTTCCACATTTTCGAATTCAGAAAGAATACCCTTTTTCACCTCCAGGCGAGGTTGGAGGCTATGAAAACTGCTACACTTAGGAAACACAGAGGGCCACCTTATGGTTGTGGGCGGAGTAATGATTCTATTGAATAGGAATATTTGATCTTTGCCATCGAGGCTATCGTAAACATATTATGCCAGCTAAGATTCTGATCAAGACCGATACTGCTGCTATTATTGGCATGTGGCCATCATTCTTGTTCCAGCTTGTGTTGGACAACTCACTGTGATAAACTTCCTGAGCCACACACATTGGCCAAGCATATCTTCTCTCTCATCCCCCTCAAAATGGCCAAAGTATGAAAAGTTATATTGATTATTATTTTTATCATCAGTTGATGTGACATTGAATGATTAAAAAACATTATTTTTTAGTGTGGCATCTCTTCCTCAACCCTTGTTCAGTGCAAGGTTGGTGTCAAAGACATTCTCCGACCAAGAGTAGGCACATTTTGTTCGTTTTCCTTAAAAATGTTCGCTCTAACCATCCGCTAAATGCATTAGATGCCTAAACAGAACGAAAACAAGTGCATGTGATGGTTAACTAGGAGCCAAACAGTACAACCTTGACATTTCTTTTAAGAGAGGGCACGAGAAAGCAAGGGCTTATGTTGAGGTGACTGAGAAGAATCATGACGCATTATGGTTTCTTTACATTTGAATGGCCAATAAAGTAATCGACTCTTCCACGAAGAAGCGTATCTGATTATGAACATATGATTAAACATGTAAAAAGCAGCCTATACCATGAATAAAACTCCACAAGGTACCTATTATTTTGAGAGTGCAAAATATTCCAAGTATAAATCAAATAACAGGTCAAGATGATTGACTATCCATTGAATTAAAAATTCGAAAGTACTCCTAAGAAGTTTATGCCTTATCACAAAGAAAAATTCTACTCATCATTTTTGTAATATTACACATAATTTTTTTTTAATTTTTTAATTTTTTCTCTGATCAAATGTGTGATGTATGGATAATAAGTAGAATAAATCAATTAATTTAAGAGAAAAAAAAAAACAAATGTTGAGTGTGGAGATGATATTTTCAGCCATAATTAATGTGCACAAATCCTGTATACTCTCTTTTAAAAAATTTAGACCACAAAAAAATTTAATTTTTTAATAGTGCACATCACTATTTTTTAAAAAGA
Source organism: Carya illinoinensis (assembly GCF_018687715.1). Taxonomy (NCBI): domain Eukaryota; kingdom Viridiplantae; phylum Streptophyta; class Magnoliopsida; order Fagales; family Juglandaceae; genus Carya; species Carya illinoinensis. The sequence goes on along the minus strand of NC_056754.1, from coordinate 10,414,592 downwards.
ATACACATATTAAAACTGTATTTAATATTATTCATTACATTTTCATCTCACTTTAAATTCACTATCGATGATGAACTTTTATTTTGAGAATTATATATTAAAGGTTGATGAATTATGCCATATCAATATGATAGGACAGAGTGGGATAAAGACATAGAATATAACATTTAAAAAAGAAACCATGGACAATGTCGAGAATGAAACATCTTCTTGTTGGGGAAAAAAAAAATTTGAAAATAGCACAAAGTTATTCTTGAGATCATGGACCTAGTTTCCAATGATTGTTTTCCTGCAAAAGGCATGAAAAAAAAAAAAAAAAGTGTGTCAAGATTGAGGCCATTGTTAGTGGGACTGGATCGTCTTGCCTAGATGGTACATGTGTCGGCTAAAAGGAGAAGATCATAGGTTTAAGTCCGATTCATAGATTTAAGTACAACATGATCTCCCTCAGTATTATTACAGCTACAATCTTTACTGCTCTCTGAATAATTTATTATCTTACCCCATGATCTGTAAAATTACCTGGGAATCGTACTAATGAAAAATCTGAGCATATATTTTCTTCTGTCACGTTGGGTGAAATGCATTGATTACACTGCAGTAAATAAAAATCATATTCGCTCGGGACGATCTCATCTGCAATCATGTATTAAAGTTTCCAACAATATAGACTTCACGTGTTTAATTATTTAATGTTGTTTTTGTCGCTTTTCAAATCGAATCATATAACTTGGATTAAAAAAATTAAAAACAATCTCAACCCATTTCTTATTTTAAAGTATAAGTTTAGGAGGTGAACAGTGACGATTTATTTTTAATGAGTCACTATTCATCTCTTAAATTAATTTTTATATATATTTTATAAGAAATAGTTAAAGATGTAGAAATAAAATAATAGAAATAATAATATAAAAAAATAAAAAATATTATTTTAATATAATAGAGAAATAATAAAGAATGATATGTAAGAAGTTTTTAAAAAATGAGTAAAATATCGGAAACAATTATAAAAAGTATGATTTTCAGTTAAAATTTAAGACAAATTATAGAACATCAAATGTGAATGTTTTAAAAGAATAGAAAAGAACAGGGCAAGAATAGATTCGTAATTTTATTTCGGCTTCGAGAAATCATTTGCCAATTGCCAATAAAAAGGCTAGAGTTCATAAAAAGTGCATAACCTTTAAAAAAAAAAAAAAAAAAAAAAAGGGAACTGGGTCTTAGAAGACCCTTTGAATTTTTCAAGTCGGGCCTCTGGTTTTACATGTTAACCTAGATGGACACCGAGTAATGAACTAACCAGTCCATGATGGAGAATGGGCCAAAAACCAAAAGAGCTTGGACATGATTTCGACCTTCCGCAGCTGTCTATTGTCTGTAAATCACCAGAGTCACAAAAGAGAACATTTATCATTTTGATAGGAAATAGTCATTTTACTATACATAAATAAAATCATTTGTATTTGTAGTGTCCACCACCTATTGTTTTTACATCTCATCATTCCAAGAAAAGGTAGAAAAAATGGTAAAGAAAATTGCCAGAAAAGACATGCAAGCAACTTATAACAACTATACTCACTATAATATGGAGATACATGATACATTTATTTGATGACACTTGGGAATCAGTTGGGCCTTATTTCGGTTCTAAGCCGACCTTAATAATTAGCCCGTGTACCATGGATTGGATATTGCGCAGAAGTAGTATTATGGGCTAATCTCATCTTTTTTGGATGACGAGAATGTCGGGATGGTAAAAAGAAAAAAAATATTTACAGTTAATTTTATGTATTTTCTTTTAAAAAATGAGTAAATATAAAATTTATATAAAAGAAATTATTTTTTAGAGATGGACCACTCTTAAAAAAAAAAAGTGCGCGGAACTCGCACATCCTAAGACTGTATGTAATATTACTTTAGTACAATACGATGAATATTGATATTAGAAAAATAATATTTATAGTTATAGAGTATACAAGTCCTACACACTTGATTTGAAAAAAAGTAGATAAATTTAAAATTCACATAAAAAAATTAATTTTTTAATAATAGATTTTACTTCTTTTTTTGTTTTTTTTTTTTTTAAGTGAGTAGGCGAACCTTGCCCACGACTGGCCCCCCATGTAGGATATTATATAGGAAAATTCTTCTTGTCATCCTCACACTTCACACACCACACTTATTTTAATTTTTTTTATTTTTTCTATAATAAATATGTAGTGTGTGGATGATAAATAGAATAATTCAATTAGTTTAATAAGAATAAAATGAAATAAAAAATAAAAAAAAATAAAAAATAATATTTTAATATATAAAGTGTGTGGTGTGGGATGATGTGTAACATTCCTCTATTATATATGGTTAGTGGTGAGTACTGTAGTGAGGTATATAGAATGCAGACTTGCACTAGCTTTCTAATATATATGGCTACCTTTCCTTCCTTCGATCCCAATTCCCAACTAAACTAGTAGTAGTGATCTCCTCGATCGATCACGATCTCCTGGTGAGATTGGCAAGCAACCCGTATGCATGCCAATGGATCAAAGCATATTCTACCAATTATCTCATAGCATTTCAACGTCATAGAGATGATATTATATCTATAATTTATCGGTTGAGAGTTGAGGTGATATTATATCTAAAAAGACCTTAATTAGACAGAAAGAAATAATAATAATAATAACGCGCATGGTCAAGTACTGGTGCATGGCATCCATATTTTGCGAAGCAAGAAAGTTAAAGATCAGGCTTGCGATAAACGCAATTGGGCGGAGTGGGAATTGACATCCATATTATATCATATATACTTTATAACATGAGCAGTACTGATTCTTCATTCCTGGCCGGCCTAGTCCCCCGTGCATGACATTTAAGTTAAAGGGACATCCAAGTTGACACGGAATCGTGTCCCTTGCATTGCATGGCTGCTAATTAAAGTACCTAGCTAGCACTTGTCTCACAAACGCATGACTACAAAGTCCTAGATCTCGGAACCACTCCGGTTCGGGGTCCGAGCCTGCTACGTACATTAACTATATACTACTACGGCTGGTTATCGATAGGTACGTATTTTTTTTACCATGTCTCCATGCGAGGGTTCCACCCCCTCTGTTGTTGCGATTATTCCGGTAACATCAACGACGCCACCATTATTCTTCTTCGCTTATCTCTCATTCTTTTTCTCAGTGGTCCACTCCTTTTTGTGAAAGGGACCGTATCACTTATCCTTTCAGTACATTGTTTTACGAATTACGACAGCAAATCTATATATGCATGCCTTTCTATGGTGCTTTCTTAGAAGGATAAAAGCAAGATCATGATGATCATCCATCTCGATCGTAGCCATCATCTAGTACTACACTATGGCATGTCAAGTACTACTACATGTCACATATTATATTCTCGATCTCCTTTATGCATATATAATATTCTTATAATTTCTTCGAGATGATCACCTTAATCAGTGCAAATTATATATTAAATAAAGTCGAGCGATAAACTTGAGAATGACTCAACTATATATATATATATGTGTGTGTGTGTGTGTGTGTATGTACATGTGCGTGTGTGCGCGCTTGATCTTTTTATATAAATAATGATCTTCTCCTAGACTTCCCTAAATTATATATAGGATTATTTTCCATCATTTTATCTCGATGTCCCTAATTAATTTGTTTTAATATAAATAGAGTACAACATAATACACATATATTAGAGTTTTACAATTCTTTATTATTTTTTGAATATCAACTAAATACCCTATATGTATGTAATTCGCAGAAAACTGGACGTATACATTTAATGCGAAAAACTATATATATTCCTATAAGTACAGTATTTACAGATCAGGCGGCCTTGATCAATTCCTTGATCTTCAAATTCACTCTTTCTACGTCATGTTAAGTTCCTTGAAAAGGAACTACGAAGGACAAATTAATGGGATATATATTGCATCATGCAATTAATACTGCAATCTTATTAATTAATTTATTTTTGTATACGATGACGAGTGATCATTACGTTTTTATACGAAATTCATGATCATGATCGATGATAATCAATATTCATGGGCCGGAGCGAAGAAATTAGAAAATGTTATTTCCAAAATATTGATCAATAATTGTGCCTCAACGAGGGCTTACTAATTAATTATTAATACCTATGTACCATTTATAGATTTCTGATATAGTTTGGTACGTACGTACGCTGGCAAAAGTACTCGTTGTATATACCTCCTAGGCTAAGGTTAATGCACCCTTAGTTATAGATAGTACTGATACAGGGGCTGGCCTAGTATGTTGTAGGACTTAGAAGGGCTGGCTCAATACGTTGTAGGGCTTAAAGAAGGAAATTTTGAGCGACACTTTTTTATTTAAAAAGTAAATAATAATTTTAAGTTTAATTTTTATATTACCTTTTTATTTAAAAATAATTCCTATCCTTCTGCAAAGTAAATTATTGATAGAATTTTATACCACATTTTCAACTAATAACGGATTTAATTTTTATAATTTAATTTTACAAGACGTGCTTTAGATTCTTAGGGATAATTATAATTATTATTTTTAATAAAGTTTTATAAACAATCTACGTATTTGGAAAAATTTTGGCCCTTATCTTTTCAAAGGATAATATAAAAACTTTTTATGAATATTCGAAAATTAGATTTTGCTATTTATAATTTTTACATTATATATTAAACTAATAATGATAAATGAGAAGTGTATTTTTATAAGAAGAGTAAGAGAGATAATTATTATTTGAAGATACTTTTAAAACTAGTAATGACGTGATATCTTTTTGATACTTTTGATATTTTCTCATTAAATTAATTAATTTATTTTTAATTAAGTCTTTTTTTCTTTTTAATTAATTTTATTTAGATTTTTTTTTTAATCTTCTTCCACTAAGGGCTTAGGCAATTGTCTAAGTCGCCGAAGAGCTGGCGGTGTACTGATATATAGTGCTTTGTGTGTGAAAACTACTTATTATAATAACTGCCGATCCTTTAATTTAATGAAGTAGCCCTTTTAATTATAATAATGCAGGGTTGTGAAGTTTTTATAAATATTTCTGTTTAATTGGATTATATGTATATATGTTATATATCGATCGTACGTATTTACATACCGTACGTCTTGTTGCATTTTAATGTATAGTACTAGCTAGCTTTTCATCGTGCGCTTATTTATACGTGGTTGAATCATCAGCTTAATTGCTCCATATGATTTCAACACTAAATTTAAATGGTGGAAGCTTCTCATGTACGTACGTAGCAAAATTGGGTACTGGAACGTAACATGAGATGACTCAAATTTGGGTCTTACATACGTACGTGTTTGTGATCGTACATTCGTGATAATTGAATCATCTCGCATGCATGGTAGCTAGAGTAGTACTCTTGATTGCCAGCGTGTCGTTTTGGCTTTGACTCTAGTGCTTACGCGTATATATATATTGTAGGTGCTATGTGTAGACTTTTATCTCCGGATAATTATACCTGCTCCCTATTTATTATAATTTATGATTGACTTATTATTTTGATCATACTTTATTGTCTTTTTTTTCTTTAATTATTTGCAAGGGTTGACTTTTTAAATTCTCCGAATGTAGTACTTTTTCTGTTTCCGGTTGAATGACAATTTGTTTTGTTGTCATTTTTTTAGGAATAAATAAGTTTTTAATCCATCGGCAATAATTCATATGTATGAATTGACTATATATTGAGATTCTTCGATCCAGCTGATAATGATATAACCGCGATGATCTACCCTATGTTTTTAACTATAATAACTAATTAGCAATTGAAACGATTTTGTGTTTGTCCCCTCCACAAAATCCGCATGCAATATTTAAATGAAATTAATTAAATGGCATGGGGTACTCATGTATTTAAGTATTGATGTAATTTGATATTACGAGGAATCAGTCTGGCCGGCCTCGATCGGACATCCATCCATCCTCGAGAAACGGGGGGAGGAAAATGCCATCAAAGGTCGTTGACAACTTTTGGTTTGCAATCATTTCTTCGAAAACACTCGAGTGTTTAATTGGAGTCTACGCCGGTCAACACGTACGAACTACCAGGACACTTGATATATATATATATATATATATATATATTTAGGCAGGACACTTGATAATTGATTGGTCTTGTATACATGAATGTTTTCTTCGTATATAAATAAGTAAATATTGATCGAGTTATATTCCATGGAAGCTTTATAAGAGATCAGTGAAGGAAAAAGAGGTGTTTGTATAAATATATATATATATATATATATATTTTATGTTTGTTTTTGACTATAACAGTTATTTCGTATTTGTTTTATGAGTATATATTATAGAATTTTGTTACGTACGAGCAAATTTGCATACTAATTTATATATTAACACTGCTGTCTTAATATTTAAAATTTAAATTCATATTATTTTTTTTATTAAAGTCTAACTTTATAACCAATCTCATTAAATGAATATTCATATTGATGCGCAGAATAGTTTATAACAAGATTTTTTTCTATATTATATATATTAGTAGTTGGGCAACGTCCAAAGGACGTTCACTCAGTGTATAAAAATGTTATTTTTAAGAATTAATATTATTTTTATTAAGGAAAAAAATTCGATTAATAATGTAATGGTTTTAGGAAAAAAAAATATAATTTCTAACATCAAATAATAAGATAGACTTAAATTGATTTTAAAGCATTTAGAATTAAAATTTTATTATTTACTACTGCATGTGCTCCTGGGTACAGCTAAAAATAACAAATATGTGAAAAAAAAGAGAACCTCTAATCAAAACTGTGCAGTGCATGAGACAAACCGCTAACAGTAAAGTAACATGCAGAGCACATTTTCTTAATTTAATAAAACGATTATTTTTAGAAAGTGATATTATTTTTATAAAGAAATAAAATACTAAGTTTTTATAAGATATTATTATTTGATTTTAATGTTTCAGGATGAATTTAAATTGATAAATAAATATATATTCATAAATATAGTTGGTAAATAGATTTAAACTTAAATTATTTTACATTTCTCTTTGTTTATATAAGAAATGAATAGAAATTTTAAATCACATATATAAATTTATATAGAAATTATAATTTATATAAAATATCATATATATAATACAATATAAAATATATATTTATATAGATATATATAATACAATATATATCTAATATACCTCATAAATAAATTATCATCAATGCATGAGTTCAGAATCGATACATGTTGCATGAGTTTTGATAATTATGAATTTATTCATAAGTGATTGAGAAAAGAGATTAAAAAAATAAGAACTTTTAAGAAGAGAGAGAGTCACTTTAATTTATTCATGTAAGTGACGGCGTTAATTTTAATAATAAAACAATAAAAACCATTAAGCGAAGAAAATTTCGTCAAATAACCACTTTATATATATAAAGATATTAGATTTTTAATCGTACATCGTATGCTAATTTCTTTTGTCCACTTCTTTCTTTTTTATTTTAATCAAGGAAAAACTTTTAAACATGCATATAATAGCATTGGAAATGATATTGCATGTGGAATCTTAGAAAAAACTCCTTATAACTAGCTAATAAGTATATATATTAATTATTATTTTAAAATTATTATCTCGTCCAAAAAGAAAAGAAAAATGTACACGTGTGTATGACCATGGACCGCACTCCACAGTGTGCATTTTTTGCAGGTTGCAACTTTTGTCCCAAAAAAAAAAAAAAAAAGATTATTTACTATTATTAAAAAAATGTGGTGGCTGTCGTTCGTTTATTATGGATGTTTTCAGTTTCCACACGCACGCGCATCTGTTGATTCCTTCAAACTTCCGCATGTCGCAGTACGAGCATCTGAATGAAAGGACTGCATGATCCATTTAGGTAGCGTAATTATCGTAAGAGAAGAATATATCCGTCATAGGATCCCTAGCTAATATCTTGTACGTACGTAATATATATGAATAATGCTTTTCTGTTATATATGTACTTCTATTTTCTCCTTTCATTTTGATAGTTTATATATTTAATTTATTTTTAAAAAAATTATTTAATAATTAAAAAAGTGATTATTATTGTAGTAATTTTTTTTATATTTTAAAAAAATTTTTAAAAACATTAAAATAAAACAAATAAATAAAATTAAAAAAATGAATTTTGCCTAGCTACACTCTTATAATATAAGAGACTTGTCGTTTTTGGATACGTGCCGTATTGTTTGAACGTTTTTGATCGATTGTAGTGCTTGAAACAGTCTTGTAATTATATAAAAAAAAAAGAACCTTAATTTTCAGATTTACGCCACCTCCATTTGGAACGAGTCTAGCAGCTTTTTAATTGTACGTTGAGATGGTCTAATTATATAGCGGTCCAGTATTCAAACTCATTCTTCGAGGTATCATCTCCAATAAAATAAGATCTATATATATATATATATTGCATGCATGACCATCGAACAGTTTATCCAACAATCGTCGATCTCATGCACGGCGCTGATCATCTTGGCATATGGCCGGATTAGAAACTAATTTAATTAAGCACATCGTTGAATATTTTTTAACGAATCTTCCAACGCGCGCTTAATTCCCTCGAAACATATCTATATCTTCCTGAGTACAGATATAAATTAGAAATATTAATGTCGATATTTTTATTTATGACAACACATGTACATCGGGGCCCGGGGGTAAGCACTTATGTGTTTTGTTCAAGTTTTTCTTAAAAAAAATGTCTTTTGGGACTAAAAACTAATATTTTCTCCGACCTACTTGAATCCACCCACATGGTGGGTTCTTAACCAATATCTAAAAATTATATATCGTGCTCGAGCTTGTGTTGAAAAGTTCATAGCACGCTCAGTTATAAATTCAACATAATAATGTTTATATTTGACTTACCCAAAAGATCAATTGTACTTTTCCTCCACTTTCTCCCAATCTACGGCGGCCATGCACCCATTGTATTTCTTCGATCCTTGGCTTGGCTTTAAGGAAAAGAATCTCTTTTTTATGTTGGGTGGCAAGGAAAAAAAGAACCCCTTCCCTCGAAAGGAAACGAATCTTAAATTGTTCTACATAGACATGCAAGTGTATGTGTTCCAAGATATTGTTACGGATTTACTTAACTATGCACCTAATCCATGGCCATGATCATGAAAAGAAAGAAATAAAGAAAGAAAGAAGGATTGTGTGTGTACTGCTTTTCACGTACGATCCCCAAGTGGCCCAGGTTGACACGGCAATTGCGGCTATTGAAATTCTTTAAAATCTAAAAGTTGCAATAATATTATTATATATGCATATATGCATGGTGACTGCCGACAGGTCATGTGTGCTGTACGTGGGTGGGCAGAGAAGAGGCAAATTACCACCAAGTGGAGGGTTTTTGCTTACGTATATACGTGCGGCGCCGCTAGCTTGTCTCCTGCATGGTGAGGGTACTGCTACCTAACTATTTCCTCTTTACCTAGCTAGCTATATGGTCTAGTACTAGTCAGTGCATGCATGCCCACCTGATTTTTGACACTACTGACTACCCAAGACATATATATAAATATATATAATATATATGTACGTGCATCGATACGCCCCCATTATTCCACGTTTTCTAACAGTCATTTGAATGCCAATATTACATGGAAAATATTAGGGATGTAAAACTTTTTCTTTGGACCGAGAAAACCAATTGGACTGAAACGAATTTAATAAATAAGTTTTAAAATAATTTATTACATCTTATTTATAATTTTTTTAATAGTTATATAAATTAAAAGCAAATAATTGTGTAATTTTTTTTTCTGACTAATTATAAGTAGTTATTTGATTATCTTCTAACCTAATTATTTATATATGCTTAGATTATATAAAAAAAATTAAAGGTTAAGAATTTTAAGACAAAGTATTAACTATTAATTATTGATAGTACACATATATACTATTAGAATTATCAATTTATTATCCACAATTAAACTTTTTAATGAGTTAAGTATATACTTAGTTGGACAACTTAGATTATATCATTCATTTCATTTTTAAATCATTTTATATAATTCTTAGTCAAAAACTTGGAAAAAAATGGCATGGACCGAAATACCCCAATAAGACCGATGAGACTGAACCAAAGTCTTTATCGGTCCTATTGGGACTTTTGGTGGATCGGAAAAATCGGTCCAATCCAAAACTCTTATCCAAGACCAACTAGACTGAACCGATTATACCCCTAAAAAATATGCTATATATATATGTTTGCCACATACGTTGATCGAGACTCGCGATTAATAGAAGGGTACGTATTGGCTTTCAATATCAAATATTATGGTATTGCTGCCAAAGTCCTTTGGACTAGATTCAAATTTGCAAGGGTATTGACATATATGAGGCCTAGTCTCCAAATGGGAGAACTAGGTTTGAACTCCCTCACCCCTGTATTAAAAAAATAATAATAATCTTATGGTGCTGTTAGCTTACTTTCTCATCAATTAAATAATTAACCGACAACTACACTATAAGAGCTATTAAATTTAATAGTTTAAGGAGCAATTCGTTCGATATTTATGCTGGTAAAATATAAATGCGAGCAACAATAGATAATGAAGGAAATTAAATAGAAATTAATGTTATGATTAATGAACCAAGCATTTAACCGCTCATGAAGTCATGATAAGTTTTAGAAATTTATACATTCATCGAGAAAATGAAGGCATATGATGTGTAGGGCAAACAGAATTGAGAAGAAATTCAAAATAAGAAGATGATGATCGAGTGAATAACTGTACCAAACATATTAATAACTGCATGCATGTACGTACGTACGTAATAGTACAAAAAGGAAACTTAAAACTGCTAGAGTAGCAGGTCACAATATTTAGGACTTTCTATTTAATTGAAATCCTACACAAATAAATTAGAGATAAAACTCTAAAAAAAAATATAAAAATTTCAAACCTAACTTGACTGATGTCACTAAACCTAATCCTCACTGAACTCTAACAGTGGCCATTTATTGAACAACTACTCCTAAAGTACTATGGCATGAAAAAATAGCATGCAACTCCTAATGGGACTCTAACAGTCTCCATTATTAAGCACAAGCATATATAAATTAAGCATATATATAAGAAACATGCTTCAAAGTTTCACACTGCCTCCACTCACACACACACAAAAAAAAAAAAAAAAAAAAAATCTTACTTTTTATATTTGGTCAACGTGGGCTAGTCGCAGATGCAACTACATAAGCTTGCTCGATCTACATGAGTACGGTCGATCAACGTAACAGCGCCCGCCGTGACATCAAAGATGGAATCTAAAGTTACTTTCAGCAGTAATGCGGCGTGCTGTTGAACCTTTCACCAAAGTAAGTAGAAAAGGTGATAAAGCTTAATCTTTAAAGAGAAAATGTGGGCTATCTAAAGATTTGTTAAGGCTTTTTGGTATATAATTAATGTAAATTAATGGACTCGTCATCTTTGATTGCTTTGTTCGATAAGGACTCGCTAATGTGAAGTCAATAGTGCCCTTTGACGCTATTGAGTGTCAGCACCTATGTCACCAAATCGGCAAAAATAGTGCCATTTGAAAGTTTTTTACATTGCACATGATCATCCACAATTCCTTTAAAAAATAACAGCGATTATGGGTGCTACTTGCACCCCCAACGGTGGTGCCTTTGTCCCACCCTTACGCCTGCATGAATGGGGGAAATTTGGGCCTTCGAACCTTGTCACTGCCCCCTGTGGGAGAATGCCCCCGTCTAGATGCTGGGGGCGAATTGGCTCCCCACAGTCGTTTGCTCCACCCTATCCATCGTTAAAAAATACAAAACAATCGTAAAATAGCAATAAATCTATAGACCTATCTTTAAAATCCATTGATCTATCATTCAATAATAAATCTAAGACATTACAAAGTCAAACACAGGGCAACAAAGTCATGGTCACGGCAAGGTCGTGCATGGGTTTGAGCAAAAACTACAACCATGAATGGTAATGGGTTTGCAAACAAACCCATGGCCATTTGTTGTCATGGTTCGATGGAAATGCTTTACGAACGAGAAGAATAACTGAAAAGTGGAGGAAGAGGAGGAGAAGGAGAAGAGGAGGGAGGAGAAGTGGAAGAGGAGGAGGAAAAGAAGAGGAGAGGAGAGAACGGTAGAGGGCCAAGTGAGAGAAAAGATAGGAGATCAGAACTGGAGAATTGGGGTTTCTGAGTTAAATATACTAATTCATAAGTATAAAATGTCATTTTATACTTATGAATTTGTTTATAAATGTGTATAAATATATATTTATATATAAATTTAGGTTGGACAGACGAGGTAAATCCCGCCTAGCCTAGGCCAGGGCCTGTCTCTTAGTAGCCAAAAGCGTTCGGGCATCCTTTCGCACTCCCCCTGGCTGCAAATGGGGAACCCCACTTGGGCTTGGTGGGGGCTAGACAGGGAGGGTGAGGAGGTTTGCAACACTTGACGTTATAGAAACTTAAAATAGTTTACGTGGGTTACTTTAAGAAATGCCTAATGGTGTACTCCAAAGTCGAATGTCATATATGTGTATAGTATACATATCGTTTCAATTAGCTCTTTTTTTTAATTGATCGTTTCAATTAACTAAATAAATTAGATGTAACATTTTAAGCAACTAATTAAGGGTTTAAGATAGCCCTGACCAATCGGCCTAAGCTTACACAAGCATGAAAGAATTGGTCTTATTTTTCAACTGAAGTGGATTACACGACAAGTGTGACACATTAAATTAGCCTAATTTGGCTATTACCTCCAGCTAATAAAGTTTCTTGGAAGCCTTAAAAGCGAATCCATAAATAAAGCTACTTTCACAAATTAAAATGTGAATAATTATGGTAATGGTATCCACGGGGTATGAATTTAATTGGAAGAAATTATACTTTGCTCTAGTTTAAAGATTTTGTTCATGTAGATTAATCGACGGATTAGAGGTGGGGGGGTTGGGGTTGGGGTTGGGGTTGGGGTGGGGTGGGGAGGCGTGGGGGCCGGAGATCAATTTCTTTCCCTTGAAAGTACTTATTTATCATACAATATTCTAAAGAAAACATGCATCTAAACAATATTACGATTGACTTGAAAGGGAAGCGTGTTAATTTTTTATTTAGTTGATATGCAGATGTTGATATGTTTAGCACAACAGCATGTTATAAATATATATATGTATATATATTAATGTTATAAACTATTTTGAATTGTATGACCACATTTAGCTAGTCATCAAATGCATAGTGTTAGGGGTGGGCAGCGGGGGCCCGCCCCCTGCTACCCCGCCCCCGTCCGCCCCGCCTCCGCATGGGCGGACGGGGTACCCCGCACCGCACATGCCGGGGCGGGGGACCCCGCCCCGCATGAAAAACACTAAGCGGGGGCGGGCAGGGCTCAACCCTGCCCCGCTTTTCCCCCGCCCCGCATTTTATATTTATAAATATATATTTTTATTTTACAAATTGTATATATATATATATATAATATTACAATTTGTTAAACTTGTTCACAAGAATTACAAGAGAGTGAGACTTGTTCATTACAAGCTTGCATATGATCCTTATATGATCTAAAGCAATCCAAACGCAAATGGAAACAAGCTATTATTGCAGTTTATATATATGATTTAAATGTCATTAAAGCTCCAGAAGATCTCATGAAAACTGAAACCCTTGCGGCTTCAAGGGGAAGATGGATGATGTTATTAGTCATGAAATACCATCTTTTAATACAATTAGTATTTCAGATTCATATTATGGGTTTGATATGAAGTGTGCATTATTAAAGAAGAAATAAAAGGGAGCACACAGAACATCTACCAAAAGATAGAAACACAAATATGAATATTTGTGAAATATTATTATCTTGAAGCAAGAATTACAGAAATTTGAGGCACTTTGCCTCATTCTTCAAACGATCTTATTCTTCAAGAATCTGCATGACATCCCTATCTAAAGGGGTGGGCAATCGAAAAGAAAATTTAAGCAAGGATTTTAAATTCCTATTATCTTGTTTTATTGATTCTTTCTTCATGTTGGACTCCAGAAGAAGTCGCTAAAGTATAGCAATATTCTCGTGGAGATTGTCAACTCCACAAGTTCTGGATTGCAGTCGCTGAGAAAATGCGACAATGGATGATGAGTATCGGGTACCGAGACTCACAAGCTCATAGATAGCTTCATTATCTGACTTATTAGTCAGATCATTACTATATTGCATGATAGCACCTGTGGTAGAAGCAGGAACAGCTGATAAAAAGGTGCAGAATACCTCATATATTGACCCTGAGAAGATTGCTGAGCCATTGCAGAAAAAGATTGCAGGATAAGAATGCAGAAAGAGATTGCAGAGTAAAAATGCAGTATGATTACAGAAAAGTGAAGAAGATGAGATGCGAATGAAGATGAGCTGAATATCTCTTTTATAGAGAAAATTATGATACAACATCTCTCGTGAAGCAAGAGAAAAGAGACGAAATATAGCTTCATAGCTCTGCGGCGCCTGACAACACGCCTGACAGCTGCGGCACCTGACAGTACGCCTGACACCTACAGAGGAGTTGAAAATCCGCGATGCTTGTTTGATCTTAAAAGGCTGGCCACCGTTTTTATTAAAAAATGAGGTTAGCGGTTTAATATTGATGAATTCTCCACTAACTGTGTTATTTACAAAAACTCCAGAAGAGTACAACTTCAGAAGAGTAGTGATGAGCAGAAAGATCCAGTTGTGATTATTTTATCATCATGGATCAAGTCCACAGTTAGTTGGATGTACAGATGAGAGTTATCTTTCAGATACACACAAGAAGATCATTGCAATTCATGAGAAGAAAATTGAAATTGATATCAAGAAGGTACGGTCAAGTAAAAATCTAGCAGATTTATTCACTAAAGCATTACCAACTGCAACATTTAAGAAGATTATGCAGAACATTAGAATGCGGTGGTTTGAAGACCTGTTATCATGCACTTTTCAGGGGAAGTAATGTCTTGAAGACTTGTGCTGATTGTACTCTTTTTCCTTTGCTAAGGTTTTATCCCACTAGGTTTTCCTTTGCAAGGTTTTAATGAGACAATCCTAAAGCACTTGGCGATACACATGAATACTGTACTCTTTTTCCTTCGCCACTGGTTTTTTTCCCACAGGGTTTTTCCTTGGCAAGGTTTTAACGAGGCATATTCTTTAAATATGGTCATCCAAAGGGAAAGTGTTATAAACTATCTTGAATTGTATGACCACATTTAGCTAGCCATCAAATGCATAGTGCTAGTCGTCAAATGCATAGTGCTAGTGCGTAGTGCTAGTCGTCAAATGCATAGTGCATAGTGCTAGCATAGTGGGTTAGTCGTCAAATGCATAGTGCATAGTACTAACATAGTGAGCTAGCCGTCAAATGTATAGTACTAGTCATCAAAAGTATAGTCCCATTTGTACTCCTATATATATCGTTGAATCCTTTAAGGAATTCATAAGTTTTCATAACCTCTCTGAGCTCTATCTCTTTCTCTCTTCTTTTGAAAGTTTTATAACACGTTATGTCTCTCTCTTTTCAATGATTTTATAACAATATAGTTATTATAACATGCAAGGCTATAACTCTAAGGTTTGATAAAATATAATATGGGATATGACATTTAGGTCATTAGGTATAAATTCTATCTTCCTAAATGGAAGAAACAATAATAATACATGCCTGACCAGAAAGAAAAAGGATCTTGCTATAGCCACAGATGGTGGCCACTAAATAGGCTATTTATTTTTTTTTTCCATAAATTTTTTCATATCTTTAAAAATTGTTGACTGATGATCTTATCCTTGAACTTTTTAACTTGAGATTTTTCCTTAAACTTACTTTTTAACTTATTTGAGATTAAAAAATACTTTAATATATGTAATACTCAAACAATCTAATTTTTTCATTAAAGAACTTTTAAAGCTAGCTATTTAAGAGCTTTTTAAGACTCTTCACACAATCCCAAACAGGCCCTAAGAGGCCGGGGCGATTAAATACAGTGGCACATTGACATCTTTGAAGTTCAAAACAAAGACACCTTGGAGAGACAATAGATTTACTAGCGGAAACTAATGGAGAAGGCCCTTCAAAAGGCAATTTTTGTGTGGGAATCTTACCCTTGCCTAATGCCATCTCCCGTTTTCTGCGTAAAGCGAACTATAATATTTAAGGAAAATCGATCCTCATAACACAACTATTTTATGATTTTATTTCAAACAGAAATTAAATATTTAGATAAAATTTAATGGAAATGTGCAATAACGTACATTAGGCATGAGTCGTAAAATGAATTGTATGTAAAATAGTTATAAAAGAGATATTATAAAATTTCCCTCCGGTACTCTACTTCAAATCATAAAAGATTAAACATTACTCATGCAAATGTCTACTATATTATAAAATTTCACCAAAGTCAACACCTTTAAAAATCGTTGACAAGTTTATCTTATTGATGTCAACCCGAGCACTCTTCATGATCCAAACGTCCCCGATTTTTAAATCTAACAAATTAAACATTTAAATAATTAGGACACCACAACGAATATTTGTGGATCATCTACTGAAAGTACCAAAATAAAGTGTACAGCCTTAATTTTGAAGGCATCAATTAAGTGATCATCAACTATAATAATACACTAAAATAATACACATAATTAGCTGTACGTATTGTTATTTATTTATTTATTTTAAGGCAACGATGAAGGGAAAATTAATATAATACTTCTCATGCAGAATTTTCGTTTCAAATTGTTGAATGATTTTTTTATTTTATATATGCCGATGATCATACTTAATTCATCTCATATAATTATTTATCCGCCTCAATAATTCTAATTATTTTTAAAAGGATATCATGCAATGTTAATATGCGCGCATGCCTTATAAGAATTTCTCAGACCAAGTGCCTCTCTCTCTAAAAAGTCAAATAGAAGTGCCAAAATTATTTAAAAAATGTTTGACTTTAAATATGGCAATTCACGCAACTAAATAATATTTTGAACACGTACACCCCAAATTTGAATTTTTTACTTTACACTTTTTGCGAGAATATATAGTGCTCTTATCAGTACTACTCATGAAAGAAATACAATTTCTTTATGAATAATGCTACTTTGCCCTTTTATTTTGACTGCCCATAATACATTTAATTTTTTTCACTTACTGATTAAAAAATTGTCTATTAGTATATTGATATTTTTTTTATATTTTTTAAAAAATATTTAAAGATGTTAAAAGAATATGAATAAGAAAAAAAATTAAAAAAAATAAATTTTACCTAATTAAGAGGGCATGCCTAGCTGTCACTGCTGGGTGGCACCTGGCCTAGCCGTACTCTATAATATCTGTTGCTATTTACATATTTACATACCAATGCGTGCGGCGCATGGGCTTGCGCACACGAATTAACCTTGAGAAATCCCCTCAAAATGGTCTCTAATGTCTTCTATGCGCGCGCCAATAATCAAGAGCCGCCCTTGTAGACTCAAGCTTACCCAATAAAGTACTGATGATTAAACTCATCTACTGGCTTATCCTAGATTGGATCAATAACTACCCCTAAGTTCCCCTTGGGGGAATTCATGAGCAGTTTTGGATTTGTTGCGGGTTCTGCATGTGCATGGCTATTGCATGTTCAGCAACTTCAGGATGATCAGCGTACAAACGTCTTTGCCTTTTGCTTGGTCTAGTTTATAGTTCGATTTGGCTTCGGTGACTTCGATCGACCGGAGGTATAATTCTTTTCTTGTACAATATTGATCATTTGATAACTGTATATTTGACTATCATCATCACCTTTTTTATTCATGTTGTACGAAAATTGATCATGCGCGCGGATACTTGTATTCTTTAAACATCCTCTATCCACGCTAAATCTAAACCTCTATTTAGGTTCTTAATTAAAAATAAAAGATCCTCCTGCAAAAGCTTATATAATATATCACCTTCCACTTAACTACTTTTCTATCATTTTAAAATGTTTTCAAGAAGATTAAGGCTTGGTTTATATTCAAAGATGAAATAAGATGGTTTTAGATCAAAGATAAAAGTTAAATAAAATATTATTATTATTATTTTGAGATTTGAAAATTTTGAATTAAGATTTGAAAAAATTAAATTGTTTATTATATTTTTTATGAGAATTAAAAAATGTTGTAATTATGAAATGAGATGAAATACATTCCCAATCCAAACGAGGCTTAAGGTCTCGTTTGGATAGTCAGATGAAATGAGATAAGAAGTATGTAAATATTAGTAAAATAATTTGAAATTAGATTTTTATTCGATTTTGGGAAATGAGAGGGAAAAGAGAATAAAAATATTATAAAATTAAATTAATATTGTTAGAATATAAATTTTTAATATAATTCTTATTTTAAAATTTAAAAAAGTTGAATTATTTTTTATATTTTATATGAAGTTTTAGAAAAGTTGTAATGATTAGATAAAAAAATAAAAGAAAAATTAAAAAATGACAATACCAGAGAAATAGCAATTGTCAATATATTAGTTGCTATATATGTATCATCAGTAGTACTACTATTACAGAGACAATCTTGGATCATATACCATTTTATATGCTGACGATCGATCAGCTGGCTGTCATAATTTTGGATCATATTCCATTTTATGTGCCGGCGATCGATCAAGAAAACTACAAGTATATAATAGACTAATAGTGATCTCTAGTGGTGACTACGCATGCAATCATCGCTAGACAAAATGCATGCGCCTAGCTACGGATTGTTCGGTGTCAAGTTGTCAACAACTAAAAGTGCTGCTGCAGAAGTTAGGCCTGCAACCCAATCTTCCAATACCGGGTTCGTGTCCAACCTGACCCGACCATATACATGCTAAGTTGTCGATCCGATCCAAACCGACCCATCAAAACAAAGTCGGGTCGAACCCGTATGACCCGACTTGGTCTTTGAAAAAAAAAACCTGCACTCTTTCAGTCTTTCTTCTTCAATGCAGAGAAACCGTGTACCCACTACCCATACCCATACTCTTCCTCGCAACAAGTCGTTTCTAGAAGATGGAGTCATCTAGATGTGTGATTTGAACATTGAAGATTGATTGGACAGTTGCTTTCGTCCATGTATCTTCTGCTATGGGGATTTTGTCTCATTTAGTCACCCATCCATCCATCTATCCATTGTTAATAATAATAATAATAATAATTATAGAGAAAGAAAGAGAGCGAGTACTAAAGAAGGCTTTTAGTCACTCTGTATCATCCTAATACTGTGAGAGAGAGAGAGAGAGAGAGAGAGAGAGAGAGAGAGAGAGAGAGAGAGAGAGAGAGAGAGAGAGAGGGATTGAGTTTCATGACATCCATATGAAATTATTAATATTGCAGGGCCAGTGTTGCTCCGTCGTGGTCTAGACGATTCAACAAGTCGCAGATCAGAATGTTTTTTTGCACAACTGAGTCGACCCACACCCTTGGGTCCAACCAGTGTTGCTCCGCCGGGGTCCAGATGATTCGACAAGCCGTAGATCAAATTAGATCAGAATTTTTTTTTGCACAATTGAGTCGACCCACACCCTCTCCTCTCAAACATTTGGTCCTTGGTCCGACGATTCAACAAGCTGTATATCAGATCAGATCAGATCCCATATTTTTATCTTTTGCTTTCCTAGCCATAGCCATATCAGAAAGGTTACGAACTTGCGATTTCTCAACTTTCTCTTTCGCCTCTTTCGCTGTCATTCTCTTAGCTGGGTTACGGTTTCGATCGAGAAATGTCGGGTTGGAAGGTGTCGAACCTGTAGTTAAGTTTAACCCGATTTTATTCGGATTAGGCGGGTCGGGTCTTACGAACGGACGGCCTACGGACTTATTTTGCGCAACCCTAGTAGAAGTCATTAGCGGTGCACGACAGACGTAATTCTAAATTAACTACTACTCCAACGAGATTTTTGAGTATTAAATAAATAAAAAGTCAACTAAATATAATAAAATAAAAAATCATTTATACGATATGATTTATTCTATTTAGTTTGTTAACTCTTAATTTACTTACAGAAAATGTGTTCAAGATAATTTAATTAAGTGTGTAAAAAGAAAAGAAAAGATCAAAGAAAGACTTGTCCATTCTACATTAATCAACTATGGGTTTGTGCTCAACTATAAGATATATAGACTTGACTTTGGAAATCGACAAAAAAAATCAACCCTGTCACTTCCGATTCCTTACCGTGGGATATGGTGCGAAGAAATCATGGAATAATTAGTAGGGCATAAAAACTTTGTTGATTCCAAAACCAAGTTTTTTTTTGTCAGATTCCAAGACTTTATAGTTTTCAATGCATATGGTCCATTAATTGAGAATTGAGATCGATCGATCGAGGCTCACTTTTGAAGAAAAAAGAACACGAATGGAGCTGCTAGCTAGCTAGCTCATCGTGATAAAAAGATCGATCTTTTTGGAGTCTTCACGCAGGCTCTTGCAGTTCTAGATAGATTTTAGTTGACTCGTTATATACGTAAGGAACTTTACAAGCTAGTTGAGGTTCGTTTGAGTTGGATTTTTGCATATATAGATGATCTGCATATTTCCTTTCGGCTATATATCGGCAAAGAGATTCCAATTAAGGAGCTAGCTCAGTCATCCAGGGTAGATATATGAGACACACATATATTTAAGTTGCTTGGAAAAAGATGGACATATAGATAATTAAGTTATTCTTGTGGGAAACACACGCGGATATCAGCAAAAATTGTTAATAAAAAGGTTGGAATATCACTTATACGGTAAGACCGGATTGGCGTTCAAGCACTGATCATAACAAAAAGAGATCACCAAGTCATTAATTAATTTAGTAAAAAGTACTGCAATCGTAAAGATATTTCATAAAAATAAATTTATAAATTAATATAATTTTATATAATATATTAAATAAACTTTATATTGGAAGTATATTCATAATCTAACGAACCACTATACGGTTATATATACGCAGAGGCATCTGACATTGATTGTGAACTTTAGGGGTTCAACCAATATACGTGTCACATGCACACAAGATGATCTGATCTTTACTTTAAACCCTCAAATATATATGTATGTAGATATCAAGTTTAAGACAATTAAACTGTATAACGCTCTAAATAAAATCTCTTTTTTATATTATTTACTTTTAAATTTGATTAAGTGTAACTGTAATTAATTATCCGAGTACTGATCCC
Source organism: Carya illinoinensis (assembly GCF_018687715.1). Classification (NCBI taxonomy): domain Eukaryota; kingdom Viridiplantae; phylum Streptophyta; class Magnoliopsida; order Fagales; family Juglandaceae; genus Carya; species Carya illinoinensis. The sequence goes on along the minus strand of NC_056754.1, from coordinate 10,393,369 downwards.
TCGTATTATTATATTATGGCAAAACACAAACCTAAAAGTTGGAACTTGGAATATTGGAAGAGTGGGCGTGGTAGTATATATAAATCGAAATGGACTATAATAAAAAAAAAAAAAAAAATTTAGCTAAGCTTAATGTCGATTCCTTCGTGATGGGACATTTTGATGCCCTTTTCCAACCACTAGACGGTTTTGGTTCAGGAAAGCGTCACGAATGCCTTTTCTCCTTTTTCTCGAAGCGTTAAAAGTACTAATCAATCCCAGATCCATCTGTGAGAAATGAACCGACCCATAAAAAAGCGGATTGAAGTAAATTGTAGTAGGGGTGGGCAGCGGGGCCCGGTTACCCGCTGCCCCGCCCCGTTCGCCCCGTCCCCGCATAGTGCGGGGCGGGGCATCCGCACCGTCAGGGCCGGGGCGGGGCCCCCCAGCCCGTAAGCTGTAACCCCAGCGGGGGCGGGGGACGGGGACGGACCCCCCCCGGTCCGTTTTTGCCCCGCCCCGTATCATATATGTTTAAGCCCTGATTCCCTGAAGATGAAACGAAGAAACGAGGACTGCCTTTCTCATCCTCCGCCTGTGATTTCTTGAACTCGGCCCTTTCAGCGTCAAGTTCACTCCCATTTCTTCGAAGTTCTACTTCCTCTCCTCGAACATTTGCGTTGCCTCCGTGAATTTGATCGTGTTTTCGGCCTCCTTGGAGCTCGTGTGACCACCAGCGGAACTTCGTGACAGTGATCGGAGGGAGCGACAACTTGACAGCGGAACTTCATCTCGTCAGCCGGGTCTATGCCGAACGGCCAGCACTCCCTCCCCCCCCCCCCCCCCCCCCCCCCCCGCGTCCGAGACCCCGAAACCCATACCCAGAAAGTTTCTCCTGAGTCCCTCCCCTCCCCTCCTCCCTCTGCCACACCGGACGCACGCCGTCCCTCCTCCCTCTGCCATGCCGTCCCTCCTCTCTCTGCCACGCCGGACGCACGCCCAGAAGGGGGGTGCGGGGGGCCGGACGGACTGCCCCCCCACCCCGTACCCCGTCATGCGGGACGGGGTACCCCGCCCCCGCACACCGGAGGCGGGGGACGGGGGGGATTTTCCCCATCCGCCCCATGCGGGGGCGGGGGGGTGCCTACCCCGCACCGTATGGTGCGGGTAGCACCCCTAAATTGTAGGTCGAATCCGTTGAAACCAACTACACGTTTTAAAAGCTATATAACTTTTTAACTTTTAGAAAGTAACGACGAGTGATCTTCTTCAATGCGCTTCTACTTTCTATTCAGACTCTGTTACAAGATAAATTAAGTGATGTGCAACTAAACTTGTAGCATCATTTCAGTAAGGTTGGCCTCTGATTCGATCCGCTGCTTCGATTCCAATCATGAGGCCTCTCTTGCCTTGGCCATCTCCAATTGAGCTCCCTCCATTCGCAATAGTGACTTGAAGAAGATCATGAGGAAGTATCTCTAGGAAAGGGTGTCCTTGAAGATGGATTTGTAGACACGATTCCAGTTGTGGGATTGAGTGAGAAGCCAGTAGAGATCAAATCAGAGCTCAGCTGTGAGTTGTCAGAGCTTTGGGCCCTACTTGATTCTTCATCATCGAGGGCAAGGTCGTTTGACGTGTCGTTAGGGTGTGCATCGGATAAAAATCATTAGTCTAATCTGTCATTGACAGTTTTGCCTCCTTGTTGCTACCAAACTTGGGGTCGGGTAGGGTCAGATCAGTTTGAGTTGTTCTGTACATTGGATCGGGCCACACCAAGATACAAATTGGCTTAGTCGGGTTGCAGGCCTATCCATGAGTATGATTGACTATAATCCTTGAATTTTTTTCATCCTGGAATAGGATCAAAATACGCATGGTCCATGGATCTTAACTATTGGAGTAATTTTGAGAGTTTTTAGCTTTTACGTACTCATTAAAACAGAGTAATGCTACATACAGTAGTAGAATGTGCAAACACTGCGCAATAATTTTGAAAAAGAGTGAGGTTCACGATTAAAAAATTAGTTTTCTTTCATGTGGGTCATGTATTCATTCACTTTTTTCAAAGAGACTGTGCGGCGCTTGCACAACTACGACTGTAAATATTAATTCTCGTTTGGTAAATAATACACTACAAGAAAAATAAAATTTTGTGACCAATTTCTTGCAATGAAAAGACTATTTGTAGCCAAAATTGGTTTTGAATAGTCTTTTCGTTACAATAAATTAGTCACAAAACTCGTTTTTCTTGTAGTGAAAATTATATATCCTTCCATGGTTGTAGCCATGCAGCATATTTCGTTTTGGTCATTGACGTAATTAGTTGTGAATTTGTGCAATGTGTGAGAATAATTAAAATTATTTAACGAAAATAAAGTATATAATTGTTTAGAATTTTTTTTATTTGGTAGTTTCTTTCAATTTTAGTGCATTTAGTAATACGACTTTACATATGATTATTAATAGATTTGGCAGGAAAACTATATATAGACACTAGCTAGCTTACTATAGAAGAATTAGTACAAGTTCATATTGTGACGCCTCCAAATTCCGTTTGGGATTGGACAGATATTTAAAACGTCGAGACATGCAATACAAGGTTATCTGCCCCCGTTCATGATATATAAGATGCAATGTTCCTAACATGCATCTAACATTATGCAATATTCGCAGCGGATAATTTTTTTTTTTAGCAATACTATGCACCAAATTGAAAATATTCTAAATGCTTAAAACATACTTCATATATAAAGATTCATTGAACAACTAAGATCATAACACTAGTCCAAAATACTTATGATCCAAAAAGTACTGGAGATGCAACTCCATCGTACAAGTAATAATTTACGTTAATTACTATATTAACATTGATGTTACACCGTTGTTTAGTCAACTATGTCTAGTTGGTCAGCTCCTGATTCTCCTTCAGGTCCTGTAACAAGATCTATCATTCGAAGGGAATGGTAGTTAAGACTACTAAAGTGAAATTTGATTACAAATCTTAGTAAGTTAACAAAAAAAAGTTCTACACAAGCTAATAATGCATGGATGACAGTAAAAGCATGAATGCATAATTAAATTCATAAGTAATTAAAGCATAACTTGATGTACAATATAACATAATTGACATAACTTAAATTGAAAAGTAAACTGAACTTGACTTGACATGAACTTGATCTGAAAATTGATTTATCATGAACTTGTTCTGAAACTTGACTTAACATGAAAAATACATACTCCACAGTTGTTGTAGCCCCATGTATTTTACACATCACAATGCAGTTAAATACATACTCCACAGTTGTTGCAGCCCCATGTATTCTATGTGTAAATATGTACTCCGCAGTTGTTGTGACCTCATATATTCTACACGTCACAATGCAGTTAAATACATACTCCATAGTTATTGTGGCCCCATGTATTATACAAAAATTTATTCTTTAACTGCTTAAATACATACTCCACAGTTGTTGTGGCCCTATGTATTCTACGTGTCACAATTGCTGTGTCTCACGTAGTGTATGCGTCACAATTGCTGTGACCCCATACATAAGTAATCAAGATGAAACGTGATTGGAATACGAAAGGACTGAAACCTTGACGTAACATAACGTGACTTGAACATAACTTGAAATACATGACCAACGTGAGATAGACACATTTTGTAACATGGCATAACATATAATAGACAACATATTTAACATGACATACTTGCAACAGTGAATATTATATGACTTGACATACATGTAATAGATGGTATACTTAGCATGACGTACTTGTAATGTACAACAATACATGACAGAAAATATTATGTAACAGATAAAAACTGATGATGGGATAAATTCTGTATAACAGACAATTACGTGATAACTTGACATGGCATGATATATATGATAACACACATACATACACTATAGTTTATTTACTTAGCACACATACACAGTATACTGCCAATAAGTTAAAGCTAACTTATCTCGATCTCCGCGTTTCTTATAAAACCTTAAGCGCGATCACGAGGAACTGTAATTAGTAATTCTAAAAGTTATTACTAAATCACTAATAAATTAAAATATGAAAAATACTAACTCAAAGAGTAAAATTTTTCATTTTACTCTTTGCATGTAGAAAAATGACCGTTTAACCCATAACTTAAGGATTTTGTATACTAATTCCAAAAGTCACCAAAATTTACATGTTTCATCTAAATTTTATCCTCAACTAAAATATCAATTTAGAAAAATTTAAAACTAATCACAACTATTAAAACTCCATAGGGCCGAAATTCTCATATGCTATTTCCATTGATTTTTGTTTCTAACTTGTTTTGATTAACCTTTTGATCTATAACTTATAAAGATGTGATCTTCAAATCAAACCATCACATGATTTAAAAAGATGTCCTAAAACATATATAAGCTTCTAATTTAAGATCACATGGATAAAAATTAACTAAAACATAAATTTAGCCAAGAACATCTACACTTTGGCTTATCTGAATATCTCTTTGTATAAAATTTCATATCTTTGAAACTAATATCAAATATCTTCAAAATAATAATATAACATGTATATAAGATACTTAGGATCCTCCAATAAAATGATCAAAGTCATTGGAATAGGTTTAGACCACCAAAGAGTTAAACTTTCTCAAGACAGAAACTGTTTTTCCTCTTTCAGTTTCTAAATTTCTAAATCTAATAAAATCTTTCATCAAAACCTTTAATCATGTAAAAATCCTCAATCAATAATCATATATACATGTTAACAATACTCCATAAAAATTTCGGATCAATATCTATCCATTAACTTGATCAAAAACTCCAAACTATAACATATTCTCCAGTTTATCTTCCAGAATGACCATTTTATAGTTTTCATAATATTTTACTGATCAAATGATCTTCAAATGGGACAAATAAGATATCCACGTAAATTAGACTAAAAAAGTAACAACTTATATGAAGGAGATTTTATGATAAAACACTTACAAAAACTTCGAAATGGGCGTGTAAAAGAACACCTAAAAGCTGTCCGAGAGAGAGTGTTTGGTATTCTTTCAATGGAAAGTGTAAATGAAGATAATTTCGTAGGGGAAGGTGGCTGGAGATACTTATGGATGAGATATGCAAGAGATGAGGCTGAAGTGAGAGTTGAGTGTAGGTCTCTCTTACCTAGAATGAGAGTGAAGTATAGGACTCTCTTACTCGATAATATCTACAAAAATCATCTTAAGATATTTTTTACCCAATAATATCCACGAAATTAGCTTAATATATTTTTATCTAATAATATCTACAAAATTAATTTAAGATATTTTTATTCAATAATATCCACAATTTTGAACCGACGTTTCGTCCAAAAATATGAAAAAGTGTTATTGCGCCATAAGACCTTAAATGACCCTCCGAGTCTAATGACATAAACCATAATACATTTTGACACTTCTAACTATCTCCAATAATCAAAAACACATTTATGATACCATAGTAAATAATAACACTAACTATGTAGTTAGACTAAAACCTATATGATTAATGGATTCGTGAAAACCTATAGAATCTTCGCGAAGTTCCTAAAGTCAATAGAAATTCTACAATTGAATTTCTAGTGGGCTGTTACACATATGACTTTGCATGCACGTATAATAATATCATTAATTTATAGGTTGATATAGATTATCTTTTAAACTAAAAAATTAAATTAGATTTTTCCTAGTAGATGACCTCCAAGCTTCCAAGGTTTATCAGATGAAGTTCAAGATTGAGCTAGACGTTGTAATTAATCGAATTTGAACCCTTAAAAATATAGGAGATTTCGAATGGCATCGAAACGGAGCTTAAAATTTTTATTATTTTATAAATTTCAATTTTAGTAAAATCCTATATACGTT